>NW_027309109.1:0-35000 GCF_047496885.1 Scyliorhinus torazame
GGACAGGTACAGCACGGGGTTAGATACAGAGTAAAGCTCCCTCTACACTGTCCCCATCAAACACTCCCAGGACAGGTACAGCACAGGGTTAGATACAGAGTAAAGCTCCCTCTACACTGTCCCCATCAAACACTCCCAGGACAGGTACAGCACGGGGTTAGACACAGAGTAAAGCTCCCTCTACACTGTCCCCATCAAACACTCCGAGGACAGGCACAGCACGGGGTTAGATACAGAGTAAAGCTCCCTCTACACTGTCCCCATCAAACACTCCCAGGACAGGTACAGCACGGGGTTAGATACAGAGTAAAGCTCCCTCTACACTGTCCCCATCAAACTCTCCCAGGACAGGTACAGCACGGGGTTAGATACAGAGTAAAGCTCCCTCTACACTCTCCCCATCAAACACTCCCAGGACAGGTACAGCACGGGGTTAGATACAGAGTAAAGCTCCCTCTACACTGTCCCCATCAAACACTCCCAGGACAGGTACAGCACAGGGTTAGATACAGAGTAAAGCTCCCTCTACACTGTCCCCATCAAACACTCCCAGGACAGGTACAGCACGGGGTTAGACACAGAGTAAAGCTCCCTCTACACTGTCCCCATCAAACACTCCGAGGACAGGCACAGCACGGGGTTAGATACAGAGTAAAGCTCCCTCTACACTGTCCCCATCAAACACTCCCAGGACAGGTACAGCACGGGGTTAGATACAGAGTAAAGCTCCCTCTACACTGTCCCCATCAAACTCTCCCAGGACAGGTACAGCACGGGGTTAGATACAGAGTAAAGCTCCCTCTACACTCTCCCCATCAAACACTCCCAGGACAGGTACAGCACGGGGTTAGATACAGAGGAAAGCTCCCTCTACACGATCCCCATCAAACACCCACAGGACAGGTACAGCACGGCGTTAGATACAGAGTAAAGCTCCCTCTACACTGTCCCCATCAAACACTCCCAGGGCAGGTACAGCACGGCGTTAGATACAGAGTAAAGCTCCCTCTTCACTGTCCCCATCAAACACTCCCAGGACAGGTACAGCACGGGGTTAGATTCAGAGTAAAGCTCCCTCTACACGATCCCCATCAAACACTCCCAGGACAGGTACAGCACGGGGTTAGATACAGAGTAAAGGTCCCTCTACACTGTCCCCATCAAACACTCCCAGGACAGATATAGCACGGGGTTAGATACAGAGTAAAGCTCCCTCTACACTGTCCACATCAAACCCTCCCAGGACAGGTACAGCACGGGGTTAGATACAGAGTAAAGCTCCCTCTAAACTGTCTCCATCAAACACTCCCAGGACAGGTACAGCACGGGGTTAGATACAGAATAAAGCTCCCTCTACACTGTCCCCATCCAGCATTCCCAGGACAGGTACAGCACGGGATTAGATACAGAGTAAAGCTCCCTCTACACTGTCCCCCATCAAATACTCCCAGGAAAAGTACAGCACGGGATTAGATACAGAGTAAAGTTCCCTCTACACTGTCCCCATCAAACACTGCCAGGGCAGGTACAGCACGGTGTTAGACACAGAGTAAAGCTCCCTCTACACTGTCCCCATCAAACACTCCCAGGACAGGTACAGCACGGTGTTAGATACAGAGTAAAGTTCCCTCTACACTGTCCCCATCAAACACTTCCAGGACAGGTACAGCACGGGGTTAGAAACAGAGTAAAGCTCCCTCTACACTGTCCCCATCAAACACTCCCAGGACAGGTACAGCACGGGGTTAGATACAGAGTAAAACTCCCTCTACACTGTCCCCACCAAACACTCCCAGGACAGGTACAGCACGGGGTTAGATACAGATTAAAGCTCCCTCTACACTGTCCCCATCAAACACTCCCAGGACAGGTACAGCACGGGGTTAGACACAGAGTAAAGCTCCCTCTAAACTGTCCGCATCAAACACTCCCAGGACAGGTACAGCATGGGGTTAGATACAGAGTACAGCTCGCTCTACACTGTCCCCATCAAACACTCCCAGGACAGGTACAGCACGGGGTTAGATACAGAGTAAAACTCCCTCTACACTGTCCCCACCAAACACTCCCAGGACAGGTACAGCACGGGGTTAGATACAGATTAAAGCTCCCTCTACACTGTCCCCATCAAACACTCCCAGGACAGGTACAGCACGGGGTTAGACACAGAGTAAAGCTCCCTCTACACTGTCCCCATCAAACACTCCCAGGACAGGTACAGCACGGGGTTAGATACAGAGTAAAGCACCCTCTACACTGTCCCCAACAAACACTCCCAGGACAGGTTCAGAACGGGGTTAGATACAGAGTAAAGCTCCCTCTACACTGTCCCCATCAAACACTCCCAGGACAGATACAGCACGTGGTTAGATACAGAGTAAAGCTCCCTCTACACTGTACCCAACAAACACTCCCAGGACAGGTACAGCACGGGGTTAGATACAGAGTAAAGCTCCCTCTACACTGTCCCCATCCAGCATTCCCAGGACAGGTACAGCACGGGATTAGATACAAAGTAAAGCTCCCTCTACACTGTCCCCCATCAAATACTCCCAGGAAAAGTACAGCACGGGATTAGATACAGAGTAAAGTTCCCTCTACACTGTCCCCATCAAACACTCCCAGGACAGGTACAGCACGGTGTTAGACACAGAGTAAAGCTCCCTCTACACTGTCCCCATCAAACACTCCCAGGACAGGTACAGCACGGTGTTAGATACAGAGTAAAGTTCCCTCTACACTGTCCCCATCAAACACTCCCAGGACAGGTACAGCACGGGGTTAGAAACAGAGTAAAGTTCCCTCTACACTGTCCCCATCAAACACTCCCAGGACAGGTACAGCACGGGGTTAGATACAGAGTAAAACTCCCTCTACACTGTCCCCACCAAACACTCCCAGGACAGGTACAGCACGGGGTTAGATACAGATTAAAGCTCCCTCTACACTGTCCCCATCAAACACTCCCAGGACAGGTACAGCACGGGGTTAGACACAGAGTAAAGCTCCCTCTAAACTGTCCGCATCAAACACTCCCAGGACAGGTACAGCATGGGGTTAGATACAGAGTACAGCTCGCTCTACACTGTCCCCATCAAACACTCCCAGGACAGGTACAGCACGGGGTTAGAAACAGAGTAAAGCACCCTCTACACTGTCCCCAACAAACACTCCCAGGATAGGTTCAGAACGGGGTTAGATACAGAGTAAAGCTCCCTCTACACTGTCCCCATCAAACACTCCCAGGACAGGTACAGCACGGGGTTAGATACAGAGTAAAGCTCCCTCTACACTGTCCCCATCAAACACTCCCAGGGCAGGTACAGCACGCGGTTAGATACAGAGTAAAGCTCCCTCTACACTGTCCCCATCAAACACTCCCAGGGCAGGTACAGCACGGGGTTAGATACAGAGTAAAGCTCCCTCCACACAGTCCCCAACAAACACTCTCAGGACAGGTACAGCACGGGGTTAGATACAGAGTAAAGCTCCCTCTACACTGTCCCCATCAAACACTCCCAGGACAGGTACAGCACGGGGTTAGATACAGAGTAAAGCTCCCGCTACACTGTCCCCATCAAACACTCCCAGGACAGGTACAGCACGGCGTTAGATACAGAGTAAAGCTCCCTCTACACTGTCCCCATCAAACTCTCCCAGGACAGGTACAGCACGGGGTTAGATACAGAGTAAAGCTCCCTCTACACTCTCCCCATCAAACACTCCCAGGACAGGTACAGCACGGGGTTAGATACAGAGTAAAGCTCCCTCTACACGATCCCCATCAAACACCCACAGGACAGGTACAGCACGGGGTTAGATACAGAGTAAAGCTCCCTCTACACTGTCCCCATCAAACACTCCCAGGGCAGGTACAGCACGGCGTTAGATACAGAGTAAAGCTCCCTCTTCACTGTCCCCATCAAACACTCCCAGGACAGGTACAGCACGGGGTTAGATTCAGAGTAAAGCTCCCTCTACACGATCCCCATCAAACACTCCCAGGACAGGTACAGCACGGGGTTAGATACAGAGTAAAGGTCCCTCTACACTGTCCCCATCAAACACTCCCAGGACAGATATAGCACAGGGTTAGATACAGAGTAAAGCTCCCTCTACACTGTCCACATCAAACCCTCCCAGGACAGGTACAGCACGGGGTTAGATACAGAGTAAAGCTCCCTCTAAACTGTCTCCATCAAACACTCCCAGGACAGGTACAGCACGGGGTTAGATACAGAGTAAAGCTCCCTCTACACTGTCCCCATCCAGCATTCCCAGGACAGGTACAGCACGGGATTAGATACAGAGTAAAGCTCCCTCTACACTGTCCCCCATCAAATACTCCCAGGAAAAGTACAGCACGGGATTAGATACAGAGTAAAGTTCCCTCTACACTGTCCCCATCAAACACTGCCAGGACAGGTACAGCACGGTGTTAGACACAGTGTAAAACTCCCTCTACACTGTCCCCATCAAACACTCCCAGGACAGGTACAGCACGGTGTTAGATACAGAGTAAAGTTCCCTCTACACTGTCCCCATCAAACACTTCCAGGACAGGTACAGCACGGGGTTAGAAACAGAGTAAAGCTCCCTCTACACTGTCCCCATCAAACACTCCCAGGACAGGTACAGCACGGGGTTAGATACAGAGTAAAACTCCCTCTACACTGTCCCCACCAAACACTCCCAGGACAGGTACAGCACGGGGTTAGATACAGATTAAAGCTCCCTCTACACTGTCCCCATCAAACACTCCCAGGACAGGTACAGCACGGGGTTAGACACAGAGTAAAGCTCCCTCTAAACTGTCCGCATCAAACACTCCCAGGACAGGTACAGCATGGGGTTAGATACAGAGTACAGCTCGCTCTACACTGTCCCCATCAAACACTCCCAGGACAGGTACAGCACGGGGTTAGATACAGAGTAAAGCACCCTCTACACTGTCCCCAACAAACACTCCCAGGACAGGTTCAGAACGGGGTTAGATACAGAGTAAAGCTCCCTCTACACTGTCCCCATCAAACACTCCCAGGACAGATACAGCACGTGGTTAGATACAGAGTAAAGCTCCCTCTACACTGTACCCAACAAACACTCCCAGGACAGGTACAGCACGGGGTTAGATACAGAGTAAAGCTCGCTCTACACTGTCCCCATCAAACACTCCCAGGACAGGTACAGCACGGGGTTAGATACAGAGTAAAGCTCCCACTACACTGTCCCCATCAAACACTCCCAGGGCAGGTACAGCACGGGGTTAGATACAGAGTAAAGCTCCCTCTACACTGTCCCCATCAAACACTCCCAGGGCAGGTACAGCACGGGGTTAGATACAGAGTAAAGCTCCCTCTACACTGTCCCCATCAAACACTCTCAAGACAGGTACAGCACGGGGTTAGATACAGAGTAAAGCTCCCTCTACACTGTCCCCATCAAACACTCCCAGGGCAGGTACAGCACGGGGTTAGATACAGAGTAAAGCTCCCTCCACACAGTCCCCAACAAACAATCTCAGGACAGGTACAGCACGGGGTTAGATACAGAGTAAAGCTCCCTCTACACTGTCCCCATCAAACACTCCCAGGACAGGTACAGCACGGGGTTAGATACAGAGTAAAGCTCCCTCTACACTCTCCCCATCAAACACTCCCAGGACAGGTACAGCACGGGGTTAGATACAGAGTAAAGCTCCCTCTACACGATCCCCATCAAACACCCACAGGACAGGTACAGCACGGGGTTAGATACAGAGTAAAGCTCCCTCTACACTGTCCCCATCAAACACTCCCAGGGCAGGTACAGCACGGCGTTAGATACAGAGTAAAGCTCCCTCTACACTGTCCCCATCAAACACTCCCAGGACAGGTACAGCATGGGGTTAGATTCAGAGTAAAGCTCCCTCTACACGATCCCCATCAAACACTCCCAGGACAGGTACAGCACGGGGTTAGATACAGAGTAAAGCTCCCTCTACACTGTCCCCATCAAACACTCCCAGGACAGGTACAGCACGGGGTTAGATACAGAGTAAAGCTCCCTCTAAACTGTCTCCATCAAACACTCCCAGGACAGGTACAGCACGGGGTTAGATACAGAGTAAAGCTCCCTCTCCACTGTCCCCCATCAAATACTCCCAGGAAAAGTACAGCACGGGATTAGATACAGAGTAAAGTTCCCTCTACACTGTCCCCATCAAACACTCCCAGGACAGGTACAACACGGTGTTAGACACAGAGTAAAGCTCCCTCTACACTGTCCCCATCAAACACTCCCAGGACAGGTACAGCACGGTGTTAGATACAGAGTAAAGTTCCCTCTACACTGTCCCCATCAAACACTCCCAGGACAGGTACAGCACGGGGTTAGAAACAGAGTAAAGCTCCCTCTACACTGTCCCCATCAAACACTCCCAGGACAGGTACAGCACGGGGTTAGATACAGAGTAAAACTCCCTCTACACTGTCCCCACCAAACACTCCCAGGACAGGTACAGCACGGGGTTAGATACAGATTAAAGCTCCCTCTACACTGTCCCCATCAAACACTCCCAGGACAGGTACAGCACGGGGTTAGACACAGAGTAAAGCTCCCTCTAAACTGTCCGCATCAAACACTCCCAGGACAGGTACAGCATGGGGTTAGATACAGAGTACAGCTCGCTCTACACTGTCTCCATCAAACACTCCCAGGACAGGTACAGCACGGGGTTAGATACAGAGTAAAGCTCCCTCTACACTGTCCCCAACAAACACTCCCAGGACAGGTTCAGAACGGGGTTACATACAGAGTAAAGCTCCCTCTACACTGTCCCCAACAAACACTCCCAGGACAGGTTCAGAACGGGGTTAGATACAGAGTAAAGCTCCCTCTACACTGTCCCCATCAAACACTCCCAGGACAGGTACAGCACGGGGTTAGACACAGAGTAAAGCTCCCTCTAAACTGTCCGCATCAAACACTCCCAGGACAGGTACAGCATGGGGTTAGATACAGAGTACAGCTCGCTCTACACTGTCCCCATCAAACACTCCCAGGACAGGTACAGCACGGGGTTAGATACAGAGTAAAGCACCCTCTACACTGTCCCCAACAAACACTCCCAGGACAGGTTCAGAACGGGGTTAGATACAGAGTAAAGCTCCCTCTACACTGTCCCCATCAAACACTCCCAGGACAGATACAGCACGTGGTTAGATACAGAGTAAAGCTCCCTCTACACTGTCCCCAACAAACACTCCCAGGACAGGTACAGCACGGGGTTAGATACAGAGTAAAGCTCGCTCTACACTGTCCCCATCAAACACTCCCAGGACAGGTACAGCACGGGGTTAGATACAGAGTAAAGCTCCCTCTACACTGTCCCCATCAAACACTCCCAGGGCAGGTACAGCACGGGGTTAGATACAGAGTAAAGCTCCCTCTACACTGTCCCCATCAAACACTCCCAGGGCAGGTACAGCACGGGGTTAGATACAGAGTAAAGCTCCCTCTACACTGTCCCCATCAAACACTCTCAAGACAGGTACAGCACGGGGTTAGATACAGAGTAAAGCTCCCTCTACACTGTCCCCATCAAACACTCCCAGGGCAGGTACAGCACGGGGTTAGATACAGAGTAAAGCTCCCTCCACACAGTCCCCAACAAACACTCTCAGGACAGGTACAGCACGGGGTTAGATACAGAGTAAAGCTCCCTCTACACTGTCCCCATCAAACACTCCCAGGACAGGTACAGCACGGGGTTAGATACAGAGTAAAGTTCCCTCTACACTGTCCCCATCAAACTCTCCCAGGACAGGTACAGCACGGGGTTAGATACAGAGTAAAGCTCCCTCTACACTCTCCCCATCAAACACTCCCAGGACAGGTACAGCACGGGGTTAGATACAGAGTAAAGCTCCCTCTACACGATCCCCATCAAACACCCACAGGACAGGTACAGCACGGGGTTAGATACAGAGTAAAGCTCCCTCTACACTGTCCCCATCAAACACTCCCAGGGCAGGTACAGCACGGCGTTAGATACAGAGTAAAGCTCCCTCTACACTGTCCCCATCAAACACTCCCAGGACAGGTACAGCACGGGGTTAGATTCAGAGTAAAGCTCCCTCTACACGATCCCCATCAAACACTCCCAGGACAGGTACAGCACGGGGTTAGATACAGAGTAAAGCTCCCTCTACACTGTCCCCATCAAACACTCCCAGGACAGGTACAGCACGGGGTTAGATACAGAGTAAAGCTCCCTCTAAACTGTCTCCATCAAACACTCCCAGGACAGGTACAGCACGGGGTTAGATACAGAGTAAAGCTCCCTCTCCACTGTCCCCCATCAAATACTCCCAGGAAAAGTACAGCACGGGATTAGATACAGAGTAAAGTTCCCTCTACACTGTCCCCATCAAACACTCCCAGGACAGGTACAACACGGTGTTAGACACAGAGTAAAGCTCCCTCTACACTGTCCCCATCAAACACTCCCAGGACAGGTACAGCACGGTGTTAGATACAGAGTAAAGTTCCCTCTACACTGTTCCCATCAAACACTCCCAGGACAGGTACAGCACGGGGTTAGAAACAGAGTAAAGCTCCCTCTACACTGTCCCCATCAAACACTCCCAGGACAGGTACAGCACGGGGTTAGATACAGAGTAAAACTCCCTCTACACTGTCCCCACCAAACACTCCCAGGACAGGTACAGCACGGGGTTAGATACAGATTAAAGCTCCCTCTACACTGTCCCCATCAAACACTCCCAGGACAGGTACAGCACGGGGTTAGACACAGAGTAAAGCTCCCTCTAAACTGTCCGCATCAAACACTCCCAGGACAGGTACAGCATGGGGTTAGATACAGAGTACAGCTCGCTCTACACTGTCTCCATCAAACACTCCCAGGACAGGTACAGCACGGGGTTAGATACAGAGTAAAGCTCCCTCTACACTGTCCCCAACAAACACTCCCAGGACAGGTTCAGAACGGGGTTAGATACAGAGTAAAGCTCCCTCTACACTGTCCCCATCAAACACTCTCAAGACAGGTACAGCACGGGGTTAGATACAGAGTAAAGCTCCCTCTACACTGTCCCCATCAAACACTCCCAGGGCAGGTACAGCACGGAGTTAGATACAGAGTAAAGCTCCCTCCACACAGTCCCCATCAAACACTCTCAGGACAGGTACAGCACGGGGTTAGATACAGAGTAAAGCTCCCTCCACACAGTCCCCATCAAACACTCTCAGGACAGGTACAGCACGGGGTTAGATACAGAGTAAAGCTCCCTCTACACTGTCCCCATCAAACACTCCCAGGGCAGGTACAGCACGGAGTTAGATACAGAGTAAAGCTCCCTCCACACAGTCCCCATCAAACACTCCCAGGACAGGTACATCACGGGGTTAGATACAGAGTAAAGCTCCCTCTACACTGTCCCCATCAAACACTCCCAGGACAGGTACAGCACAGGGTTAGATACAGAGTAAAGCTCCCTCTACACTGTCCCCATCAAACTCTCCCAGGACAGGTACAGCACAGGGTTAGATACAGAGTAAAGTTCCCTCTACACTGTCCCCATCAAACACTCCCAGGACAGGTACAGCACGGGGTTAGATACAGAGTAAAGCTCCCTCTACACGATCCCCATCAAACACCCACAGGACAGGTACAGCACGGGGTTAGATACAGAGTAAAGTTCCCTCTACACTGTCCCCATCAAACACTCCCAGGGCAGGTACAGCACGGGGTTAGATACAGAGTAAAGCTTCCTCTACACTGTCCCCATCAAACACTCCCAGGACAGGTACAGCACGGGGTTAGATTCAGAGTAAAACTCCCTCTACACGATCCCCATCAAACACTCCCAGGACAGGTACAGCACGGGGTTAGATACAGAGTAAAGCTCCCTCTACACTGTCCCCATCAAACACTCCCAGGACAGATATAGCACGGGGTTAGATACAGAGTAAAGCTCCCTCTACACTATCCCCATCAAACACTCCCAGGACAGGTACAGCACGGGGTTAGATACAGAGTAAAGCTCTCTCTAAACTGTCTCCATCAAACACTCCCAGGACAGGTACAGCACGGGGTTAGATACAGAGTAAAGCTCCCTCTAAACTGTCTCCATCAAACACTCCCAGGACAGGTACAGCACGGGGTTAGATACAGAGTAAAGCTCCCTCTACACTGTCCCCATCAAACACTCCCAGGACAGGCACAGCACGGGGTTAGATACAGAGTAAAGCTCCCTCTACACTGTCCCCATCCAGCATTCCCAGGACAGGTACAGCACGGGGTTAGATACAGAGTAAAGCTCCCTCTACACTGTCCCCATCAAACACTCCCAGGACAGGTACAGCACGGGGTTAGATACAGAGTAAAGCTCCCTCTACACTGTCCCCATCAAACACTCCCAGGACAGGTACAGCACGGGGTTAGATACAGAGTAAAGCTCCCTCTACACTGTCCCCCATCAAACACTCCCAGGACAGGTACAGCACGGGGTTAGATACAGAGTAAAGCTCCCTCTACACTGTCCCCATTAAACACTCCCAGAACAGGTACAGCACGGGATTAGATACAGAGTAAAGCTCTCTCTACACTGTCCCCATCAAACACTCCCAGGACAGGTACAGCACGGGGTTAGATACAGAGTAAAGCTCCCTCTACACTGTCCCCATCAAACACTCCCAGGACAGGTACAGCACGGGGTTAGATACAGAGTAAAGCTCCCTCTACACTGTCCCCATTAAACACTCCCAGGACAGGTACAGCACGGGGTTAGATACAGAGTAAAGCTCCCTCCACACTGTCCCCATCAAACACTCCCAGGACAGGTACAGCACGGGGTTAGTCACAGAGTAAAGCTCCCTCTAAACTGTCCGAATCAAACACTCCCAGTACAGGTACAGCACGGGGTTAGATACAGAGTAAAGCTCCCTCTACACTGTCCCCAACAAACACTCCCAGGACAGGGACAGCACGGGGTTAGATACAGAGTAACGCTCCCTCTACACTGTCCCCATCAAACACTCCCAGGACAGGTACAGCACGGGGTTAGATACAGAGTAAAGCTCCCTCTACACTGTACCCATCAAACACTCCCAGGACAGGTACAGCACGGGGTTAGATACAGAGTAAAGCTCGCTCTACACTGTCCCCATCAAACACTCCCAGGACTGGTACAGCACGGGGTTAGATACAGAGTAAAGCTCCCTCTACACTGTCCCCATCAAACACTCCCAGGAGAGGTACAGCTCGGGGTTAGTCACATAGTAAAGCTCCCTCTAAACTGTCCGAATCAAACAGGCCCAGTACAGGCACAGCACGGGGTTAGATACAGAGTAAAGCTCGCTCTACACTGTCCCCAACAAACACTCCCAGGGCAGGTACAGCACGGGGTTAGATACAGAGTAAAGCTCCCTCTACACTGTCCCCAACAAACACTCCCAGGACAGGGACAGCACGGGGTTAGATACAGAGTAACGCTCCGTCTACACTGTCCCCATCAAACACTCCCAGGACAGGTACAGCACGGGGTTAGATACAGAGTAAAGCTCCCTCTACACTGTACCCATCAAACACTCCCAGGACAGATACAGCACGGGGTTAGATACAGAGTAAAGCTCGCTCTACACTGTCCCCATCAAACACTCCCAGGACTGGTACAGCACAGAGTTAGATACAGAGTAAAGCTCCCTCGACACTGTCCCCATCAAACACTCCCAGGACAGGTACAGCACGGGGTTAGATACAGAGTAAAGCTCCCTCTACACTGTCCCCAACAAACACTCCCAGGACAGGGACAGCACGGGGTTAGATACAGAGTAAAGCTCCCTCTACACTGTCCCCATCAAACACTCCCAGGACAGGTACAGCACGGGGTTTGATACAGAGTAAAGCTCATTCTACACTGTCCCCATCAAACACTCCCAGGACAGGGACAGCACGGGGTTAGATACAGAGTAAAGCTCCCTCTACACTGTCCCCATCAAACACTCCCAGGACAGGTACAGCACGGGGTTAGACACAGAGTAAAGCTCCCTCTAAACTGTCCGCATCAAACACTCCCAGTACAGGTACAGCATGGGGTTAGATACAGAGTACAGCTCGCTCTGCACTGTCCCCATCAAACACTCCCAGGACAGGTACAGCACGGGGTTAGATACAGAGTAAAGCTCCCTCTACACTGTCCCCAACAAACACTCCCAGGACAGGTTCAGCACGGGGTTAGATACAGAGTAAAGCTCCCTCTACACTGTCCCCATCAAACACTCCCAGGACAGGTACAGCACGGGGTTAGATACAGAGTAAAGCTCCCTCTACACTGTCCCCATCAAACACTTGCAGGACAGGTACAGCACGGGGTTAGATACAGAGTAAAGCTCTTTCTACACAGTCCCCATCAAACACTCCCAGGGCAGGTACAGCACGCGGTTAGATACAGAGTAAAGCTCCCTCGACACTGTCCCCATCAAACACTCTCAGGACAGGTACAGCACGGGGTTAGATACAGAGTAAAGCTCCCTCTACACTGTCCCCATCAAACACTCCCAGGGCAGGTACAGCACGGGGTTAGATACAGAGTAAAGCTCCCTCTACACTGTCCCCATCAAACACTCCCAGGGCAGGTACAGCACGGCGTTAGATACAGAGTAAAGCTCCCTCTACACTGTCCCCATCAAACACTCCCAGGACAGGTACAGCACGGGGTTAGATTCAGGGTAAAGCTCCCTCTACACGATCCCCATCAAACACTCCCAGGACAGGTACAGCACGGGGTTAGATACAGAGTAAAGCTCCCTCTACACAGTCCCCATCAAACACTCCCAGGACAGATATAGCACGGGGTTAGATACAGAGTAAAGCTCCCTCTACACTGTCCACATCAAACACTCCCAGGACAGGTACAGCACAGGGTTAGATACAGAGTAAAGCTCCCTCTAAACTGTCTCCATCAAACACTCCCAGGACAGGTACAGCACGGGGTTAGATACAGAGTAAAGCTCCCTCTACACTGTCCCCATCCAGCATTCCCAGGACAGGTACAGCACGGGATTAGATACAGAGTAAAGCTCCCTCTACACTGTCCCCCATCAAATACTCCCAGGAAAAGTACAGCACGGGATTAGATACAGAGTAAAGTTCCCTCTACACTGTCCCCATCAAACACTCCCAGGACAGGTACAGCACGGTGTTAGACACAGAGTAAAGCTCCCTCTACACTGTCCCCATCAAACACTCCCAGGACAGGTACAGCACGGGGTTAGAAACAGAGTAAAGCTCCCTCTACACTGTCCCCATCAAACACTCCCAGGACAGGTACAGCACGGGGTTAGACATAGAGAAAGCTCCCTCTAAACTGTCCGCATCAAACACTCCCAGGACAGGTACAGCATGGGGTTAGATGCAGAGTACAGCTCGCTCTACACTGTCCCCATCAAACACTCCCAGGACAGGTACAGCACGGGGTTAGATACAGAGTAAAGCTCCCTCTACACTGTCCCCAACAAACACTCCCAGGACAGGTTCAGAACGGGGTTAGATACAGAGTAAAGCTCCCTCTACACAGTCCCCATCAAACACTCCCAGGACAGGTACAGCACGGGGTTAGATACAGAGTAAAGCTCCCTCTTCACTGTCCCCAACAAACACTCCCAGGACAGGTACAGCACGGGGTTAGATACAGAGTAAAGCTCCCTCTACACTGTCCCCATCAAACACTCCCAGGGCAGGTACAGCACGGGGTTAGATACAGAGTAAAGCTCCCTCTACACTGTCCCCATCAAACACTCTCAAGACAGGTACAGCACGGGGTTAGATACAGAGTAAAGCTCCCTCTACACTGTCCCCATCAAACACTCCCAGGGCAGGTACAGCACGGGGTTAGATACAGAGTAAAGCTCCCTCTATTCTGTCCCCATCAAACTCTCCCAGGACAGGTACAGCACGGGGTTAGATACAGAGTAAAGCTCCCTCTACACTCTCCCCATCAAACACTCCCAGGACAGGTACAGCACGGGGTTAGATACAGAGTAAAGCTCCCTCTACACGATCCCCATCAAACACCCACAGGACAGGTACAGCACGGGGTTAGATACAGAGTAAAGCTCCCTCTACACTGTCCCCATCAAACACTCCCAGGACAGATATAGCACGGGGTTAGATACAGAGTAAAGCTCCCTCTACACTGTCCCCATCAAACACTCCCAGGACAGGTACAGCACGGGGTTAGATACAGAGTAAAGCTCCCTCGACACTGTCCCCATCAAACACTCCCAGGGCAGGTACAGCACGGGGTTAGATACAGAGTAAAGCTCCCTCGACACTGTCCCCCATCAAACACTCCCAGGACAGGTACAGCACGGGGTTAGATACAGAGTAAAGTTCCCTCTACACTGTCCCCATCAAACACTCGCAGGACAGGTACAGCACGGTGTTAGACACAGAGTAAAGCTCCCTCTACACTGTCCCCATCAAACACTCCCAGGACAGGTACAGCACGGTGTTAGATACAGAGTAAAGTTCCCTCTACACTGTCCCCATCAAACACTCCCAGGACAGGTACAGCACGGGGTTAGATACAGAGTAAAGCTCCCTCTACACTGTCCTCATCAAACACTCCCAGGACAGGTACAGCAAGGGGTTAGATACAGAGTAAAGCTCCCTCTACACTGTCCCCATCAAACACTCCCAGGACAGGTACAGCACGGGGTTAGAAACAGAGTAAAGCTCCCTCTACACTGTCCCCATCAAACACTCCCAGGGCAGGTACAGCACGGGGTTAGATACAGAGTAAAACTCCCTCTACACTGTCCCCACCAAACACTCCCAGGACAGGTACAGCACGGGGTTAGATACAGATTCAAGCTCCCTCTACACTGTCCCCATCAAACACTCCCAGGACAGGTACAGCACGGGGTTAGACACAGAGTAAAGCTCCCTCTAAACTGTCCGCATCAAACACTCCCAGGACAGGTACAGCATGGGGTTAGATACAGAGTACAGCTCGCTCTACACTGTCCCCATCAAACACTCCCAGGACAGGTACAGCACGGGGTTAGATACAGAGTAATGCTCCCTCTACACTGTCCCCAACAAACACTCCCAGGACAGGTTCAGAACGGGGTTAGATACAGAGTAAAGCACGCTCTACACTGTCCCCATCAAACACTCCCAGGACAGGTACAGCACGGGATTAGATACAGAGTAAAGCTCCCTCTACACTGTCCCCATCAAACACTCCCAGGACAGGTACAGCACGGGGTTAGATGCAGAGTAAAGCTCCCTCCACACTGTCCCCATTAAACACTCCCAGGACAGGTACAGCACGGGGTTAGATACAGAGTAAAGCTCCCTCTACACTGTCCCCATCAAACACTCTCAAGACAGGTACAGCACGGGGTTAGATACAGAGTAAAGCTCCCTCTACACTGTCCCCATCAAACACTCCCAGGGCAGGTACAGCACGGGGTTAGATACAGAGTAAAGCTCCCTCTACACTGTCCCCATCAAACACTCCCAGGACAGGTACAGCACGGGGTTAGATACAGAGTAAAGCTCCCTCTACACTGTCCCCATCAAACACTCCCAGGACAGGTACAGCACGGGGTTAGATGCAGAGTAAAGCTCCCTCTACACTGTCCCCATCAAACACTCCCAGGACAGGTACAGCACGGGGTTAGATACAGAGTAAAGCTCCCTCTACACTGTCCCCATCAAACACTCCCAGGACAGGTACAGCACGGGGTTAGATACAGAGTAAAGCTCCCTCTACACTGTCCCCATCAAACTCTCCCAGGACAGGTACAGCACGGGGTTAGATACAGAGTAAAGCTCCCTCTACACTCTCCCCATCAAACACTCCCAGGACAGGTACAGCACGGGGTTAGATACAGAGTAAAGCTCCCTCTACACGATCCCCATCAAACACCCACAGGACAGGTACAGCACGGGGTTAGATACAGAGTAAAGCTCCCTCTACACTGTCCCCATCAAACACTCCCAGGACAGATATAGCACGGGGTTAGATACAGAGTAAAGCTCCCTCTACACTGTCCCCATCAAACACTCCCAGGACAGGTACAGCACGGGGTTAGATACAGAGTAAAGCTCCCTCGACACTGTCCCCATCAAACACTCCCAGGGCAGGTACAGCACGGGGTTAGATACAGAGTAAAGCTTCCTCGACACTGTCCCCCATCAAACACTCCCAGGACAGGTACAGCACGGGGTTAGATACAGAGTAAAGTTCCCTCTACACTGTCCCCATCAAACACTCGCAGGACAGGTACAGCACGGTGTTAGACACAGAGTAAAGCTCCCTCTACACTGTCCCCATCAAACACTCCCAGGACAGGTACAGCACGGTGTTAGATACAGAGTAAAGTTCCCTCTACACTGTCCCCATCAAACACTCCCAGGACAGGTACAGCACGGGGTTAGATACAGAGTAAAGCTCCCTCAACACTGTCCTCATCAAACACTCCCAGGACAGGTACAGCAAGGGGTTAGATACAGAGTAAAGCTCCCTCTACACTGTCCACATCAAACACTCCCAGGACAGGTACAGCACGGGGTTAGAAACAGAGTAAAGCTCCCTCTACACTGTCCCCATCAAACACTCCCAGGACAGGTACAGCACGGGGTTAGATACAGAGTAAAACTCCCTCTACACTGTCCCCACCAAACACTCCCAGGACAGGTACAGCACGGGGTTAGATACAGATTAAAGCTCCCTCTACACTGTCCCCATCAAACACTCCCAGGACAGGTACAGCACGGGGTTAGACACAGAGTAAAGCTCCCTCTAAACTGTCCGCATCAAACACTCCCAGGACAGGTACAGCATGGGGTTAGATACAGAGTACAGCTCGCTCTACACTGTCCCCATCAAACACTCCCAGGACAGGTACAGCACGGGGTTAGATACAGAGTAAAGCTCCCTCTACACTGTCCCCAACAAACACTCCCAGGACAGGTTCAGAACGGGGTTAGATACAGAGTAAAGCACGCTCTACACTGTCCCCATCAAACACTCCCAGGACAGGTACAGCACGGGATTAGATACAGAGTAAAGCTCCCTCTACACTGTCCCCATCAAACACTCCCAGGACAGGTACAGCACGGGGTTAGATGCAGAGTAAATCCCCCTCTACACTGTCCCCATCAAACATTCCGAGGACAGGCACAGCACGGGGTTAGATACAGATTAAAGCTCCCTCCACACTGTCCCCATTAAACACTCCCAGGACAGGTACAGCACGGGGTTAGACACAGAGTAAAGCTCCCTCTAAACTGTCCGCATCAAACACTCCCAGTACAGGTACAGCATGGGGTTAGATACAGAGTACAGCTCGCTCTGCACTGTCCCCATCAAACACTCCCAGGACAGGTACAGCAAGGGGTTAGATACAGAGTAAAGCTCCCTCTACACTGTCCCCAACAAACACTCCCAGGACAGGTTCAGCACGGGGTTAGATACAGAGTAAAGCACGCTCTACACTGTCCCCATCAAACACTCCCAGGACAGGTACAGCACGGGGTTAGATACAGAGTAAAGCTCCCTCTACACTGTCCCCATCAAACACTCCCAGGACAGGTACAGCAAGGGGTTAGATACAGAGTAAAGCTCCCTCTACACTGTCCCCATCAAACACTCCCAGGGCAGGTACAGCACGGGGTTAGATACTGAGTAAAGCTCCCTCTACACTGTCCCCATCAAACACTCCCAGGACAGGTACAGCACGGGGTTAGAAACAGAGTAAAGCTCCCTCTACACTGTCCCCATCAAACACTCCCAGGACAGGTACAGCACGGGGTTAGACACAGAGAAAGCTCCCTCTAAACTGTCCGCATCAAACACTCCCAGGACAGGTACAGCATGGGGTTAGATGCAGAGTACAGCTCGCTCTACACTGTCCCCATCAAACACTCCCAGGACAGGTACAGCACGGGGTTAGATACAGAGTAAAGCTCCCTCTACACTGTCCCCAACAAACACTCCCAGGACAGGTTCAGAACGGGGTTAGATACAGAGTAAAGCTCCCTCTACACAGTCCCCATCAAACACTCCCAGGACAGGTACAGCACGGGGTTAGATACAGAGTAAAGCTCCCTCTTCACTGTCCCCATCAAACACTCCCAGGACAGGTACAGCACGGGGTTAGATACAGAGTAAAGCTCCCTCTACACTGTCCCCATCAAACACTCCCAGGGCAGGTACAGCACGGGGTTAGATACAGAGTAAAGCTCCCTCTACACTGTCCCCATCAAACACTCTCAAGACAGGTACAGCACGGGGTTAGATACAGAGTAAAGCTCCCTCTACACTGTCCCCATCAAACACTCCCAGGGCAGGTACAGCACGGGGTTAGATACAGAGTAAAGCTCCCTCTACACTGTCCTCATCAAACACTCCCAGGACAGGTACAGCAAGGGGTTAGATACAGAGTAAAGCTCCCTCTACACTGTCCACATCAAACACTCCCAGGACAGGTACAGCACGGGGTTAGAAACAGAGTAAAGCTCCCTCTACACTGTCCCCATCAAACACTCCCAGGACAGGTACAGCACGGGGTTAGATACAGAGTAAAACTCCCTCTACACTGTCCCCACCAAACACTCCCAGGACAGGTACAGCACGGGGTTAGATACAGATTAAAGCTCCCTCTACACTGTCCCCATCAAACACTCCCAGGACAGGTACAGCACGGGGTTAGACACAGAGTAAAGCTCCCTCTAAACTGTCCGCATCAAACACTCCCAGGACAGGTACAGCATGGGGTTAGATACAGAGTACAGCTCGCTCTACACTGTCCCCATCAAACACTCCCAGGACAGGTACAGCACGGGGTTAGATACAGAGTAATGCTCCCTCTACACTGTCCCCAACAAACACTCCCAGGACAGGTTCAGAACGGGGTTAGATACAGAGTAAAGCACGCTCTACACTGTCCCCAACAAACACTCCCAGGACAGGTACAGCACGGGATTAGATACAGAGTAAAGCTCCCTCTACACTGTCCCCATCAAACACTCCCAGGACAGGTACAGCACGGGGTTAGATGCAGAGTAAATCCCCCTCTACACTGTCCCCATCAAACATTCCGAGGACAGGCACAGCGCGGGGTTAGATACAGATTAAAGCTCCCTCCACACTGTCCCCATTAAACACTCCCAGGACAGGTACAGCACGGGGTTAGATACAGATTAAAGCTCCCTCCACACTGTCCCCATTAAACACTCCCAGGACAGGTACAGCACGGGGTTAGACACAGAGTAAAGCTCCCTCTAAACTGTCCGCATCAAACACTCCCAGTACAGGTACAGCATGGGGTTAGATACAGAGTACAGCTCGCTCTGCACTGTCCCCATCAAACACTCCCAGGACAGGTACAGCAAGGGGTTAGATACAGAGTAAAGCTCCCTCTACACTGTCCCCAACAAACACTCCCAGGACAGGTTCAGCACGGGGTTAGATACAGAGTAAAGCACGCTCTACACTGTCCCCATCAAACACTCCCAGGACAGGTACAGCACGGGGTTAGGTACAGAGCAAAGCTCCCTCTACACTGTCCCCATCAAACACTCCCAGGACAGGTACAGCAAGGGGTTAGATACAGAGTAAAGCTCCCTCTACACTGTCCCCATCAAACACTCCCAGGGCAGGTACAGCACGCGGTTAGATACAGAGTAAAGCTCCCTCGACACTGTCCCCATCAAACACTCTCAGGACAGGTACAGCACGGGGTTAGATACAGAGTAAAGCTCCCTCTACACTGTCCCCATCAAACACTCCCAGGGCAGGTACAGCACGGGGTTAGATACAGAGTAAAGCTCCCTCTACACTGTCCCCATCAAACACTCCCAGGACAGGTACAGCACGGGGTTAGAAACAGAGTAAAGCTCCCTCTACACTGTCCCCATCAAACACTCCCAGGACAGGTACAGCACGGGGTTAGACACAGAGAAAGCTCCCTCTAAACTGTCCGCATCAAACACTCCCAGGACAGGTACAGCATGGGGTTAGATGCAGAGTAAAGCTCCCTCTACACTGTCCCCAACAAACACTCCCAGGACAGGTTCAGAACGGGGTTAGATACAGAGTAAAGCTCCCTCTACACAGTCCCCATCAAACACTCCCAGGACAGGTACAGCACGGGGTTAGATACAGAGTAAAGCTCCCTCTTCACTGTCCCCATCAAACACTCCCAGGACAGGTACAGCACGGGGTTAGATACAGAGTAAAGCTCCCTCTACACTGTCCCCATCAAACACTCCCAGGGCAGGTACAGCACGGGGTTAGATACAGAGTAAAGCTCCCTCTACACTGTCCCCATCAATCACTCTCAAGACAGGTACAGCACGGGGTTAGATACAGAGTAAAGCTCCCTCTACACTGTCCCCATCAAACACTCCCAGGGCAGGTACAGCACGGGGTTAGATACAGAGTAAAGCTCCCTCTACACTGTCCCCATCAAACACTCCCAGGACAGGTACAGCACGGGGTTAGATACAGAGTAAAGCTCCCTCGACACTGTCCCCATCAAACACTCCCAGGGCAGGTACAGCACGGGGTTAGATACAGAGTAAAGCTTCCTCGACACTGTCCCCCATCAAACACTCCCAGGACAGGTACAGCACGGGGTTAGATACAGAGTAAAGTTCCCTCTACACTGTCCCCATCAAACACTCGCAGGACAGGTACAGCACGGTGTTAGACACAGAGTAAAGCTCCCTCTACACTGTCCCCATCAAACACTCCCAGGACAGGTACAGCACGGTGTTAGATACAGAGTAAAGTTCCCTCTACACTGTCCCCATCAAACACTCCCAGGACAGGTACAGCACGGGGTTAGATACAGAGTAAAGCTCCCTCAACACTGTCCTCATCAAACACTCCCAGGACAGGTACAGCAAGGGGTTAGATACAGAGTAAAGCTCCCTCTACACTGTCCACATCAAACACTCCCAGGACAGGTACAGCACGGGGTTAGAAACAGAGTAAAGCTCCCTCTACACTGTCCCCATCAAACACTCCCAGGACAGGTACAGCACGGGGTTAGATACAGAGTAAAACTCCCTCTACACTGTCCCCACCAAACACTCCCAGGACAGGTACAGCACGGGGTTAGATACAGAGTAAAGCTCCCTCTACACTGTCCCCATCAAACACTCCCAGGACAGGTACAGCACGGGGTTAGACACAGAGTAAAGCTCCCTCTAAACTGTCCGCATCAAACACTCCCAGGACAGGTACAGCATGGGGTTAGATACAGAGTACAGCTCGCTCTACACTGTCCCCATCAAACACTCCCAGGACAGGTACAGCACGGGGTTAGATACAGAGTAAAGCTCCCTCTACACTGTCCCCAACAAACACTCCCAGGACAGGTTCAGAACGGGGTTAGATACAGAGTAAAGCACGCTCTACACTGTCCCCATCAAACACTCCCAGGACAGGTACAGCACGGGATTAGATACAGAGTAAAGCTCCCTCTACACTGTCCCCATCAAACACTCCCAGGACAGGTACAGCACGGGGTTAGATGCAGAGTAAATCCCCCTCTACACTGTCCCCATCAAACATTCCGAGGACAGGCACAGCACGGGGTTAGATACAGATTAAAGCTCCCTCCACACTGTCCCCATTAAACACTCCCAGGACAGGTACAGCACGGGGTTAGACACAGAGTAAAGCTCCCTCTAAACTGTCCGCATCAAACACTCCCAGTACAGGTACAGCATGGGGTTAGATACAGAGTACAGCTCGCTCTGCACTGTCCCCATCAAACACTCCCAGGACAGGTACAGCAAGGGGTTAGATACAGAGTAAAGCTCCCTCTACACTGTCCCCAACAAACACTCCCAGGACAGGTTCAGCACGGGGTTAGATACAGAGTAAAGCACGCTCTACACTGTCCCCATCAAACACTCCCAGGACAGGTACAGCACGGGGTTAGATACAGAGTAAAGCTCCCTCTACACTGTCCCCATCAAACACTCCCAGGACAGGTACAGCAAGGGGTTAGATACAGAGTAAAGCTCCCTCTACACTGTCCCCATCAAACACTCCCAGGGCAGGTACAGCACGGGGTTAGATACTGAGTAAAGCTCCCTCTACACTGTCCCCATCAAACACTCCCAGGACAGGTACAGCACGGGGTTAGAAACAGAGTAAAGCTCCCTCTACACTGTCCCCATCAAACACTCCCAGGACAGGTACAGCACGGGGTTAGACACAGAGAAAGCTCCCTCTAAACTGTCCGCATCAAACACTCCCAGGACAGGTACAGCATGGGGTTAGATGCAGAGTACAGCTCGCTCTACACTGTCCCCATCAAACACTCCCAGGACAGGTACAGCACGGGGTTAGATACAGAGTAAAGCTCCCTCTACACTGTCCCCAACAAACACTCCCAGGACAGGTTCAGAACGGGGTTAGATACAGAGTAAAGCTCCCTCTACACAGTCCCCATCAAACACTCCCAGGACAGGTACAGCACGGGGTTAGATACAGAGTAAAGCTCCCTCTTCACTGTCCCCATCAAACACTCCCAGGACAGGTACAGCACGGGGTTAGATACAGAGTAAAGCTCCCTCTACACTGTCCCCATCAAACACTCCCAGGGCAGGTACAGCACGGGGTTAGATACAGAGTAAAGCTCCCTCTACACTGTCCCCATCAAACACTCTCAAGACAGGTACAGCACGGGGTTAGATACAGAGTAAAGCTCCCTCTACACTGTCCCCATCAAACACTCCCAGGGCAGGTACAGCACGGGGTTAGATACAGAGTAAAGCTCCCTCTACACTGTCCTCATCAAACACTCCCAGGACAGGTACAGCAAGGGGTTAGATACAGAGTAAAGCTCCCTCTACACTGTCCACATCAAACACTCCCAGGACAGGTACAGCACGGGGTTAGAAACAGAGTAAAGCTCCCTCTACACTGTCCCCATCAAACACTCCCAGGACAGGTACAGCACGGGGTTAGATACAGAGTAAAACTCCCTCTACACTGTCCCCACCAAACACTCCCAGGACAGGTACAGCACGGGGTTAGATACAGAGTAATGCTCCCTCTACACTGTCCCCAACAAACACTCCCAGGACAGGTTCAGAACGGGGTTAGATACAGAGTAAAGCACGCTCTACACTGTCCCCAACAAACACTCCCAGGACAGGTACAGCACGGGATTAGATACAGAGTAAAGCTCCCTCTACACTGTCCCCATCAAACACTCCCAGGACAGGTACAGCACGGGGTTAGATGCAGAGTAAATCCCCCTCTACACTGTCCCCATCAAACATTCCGAGGACAGGCACAGCGCGGGGTTAGATACAGATTAAAGCTCCCTCCACACTGTCCCCATTAAACACTCCCAGGACAGGTACAGCACGGGGTTAGATACAGATTAAAGCTCCCTCCACACTGTCCCCATTAAACACTCCCAGGACAGGTACAGCACGGGGTTAGACACAGAGTAAAGCTCCCTCTAAACTGTCCGCATCAAACACTCCCAGTACAGGTACAGCATGGGGTTAGATACAGAGTACAGCTCGCTCTGCACTGTCCCCATCAAACACTCCCAGGACAGGTACAGCAAGGGGTTAGATACAGAGTAAAGCTCCCTCTACACTGTCCCCAACAAACACTCCCAGGACAGGTTCAGAACGGGGTTAGATACAGAGTAAAGCACGCTCTACACTGTCCCCATCAAACACTCCCAGGACAGGTACAGCACGGGATTAGATACAGAGTAAAGCTCCCTCGACACTGTCCCCATCAAACACTCCCAGGACAGGTACAGCACGGGGTTAGATACAGAGTAAAGCTCCCTCTACACTGTCCCCATCACACACTCCCAGGACAGGTACAGCACGGGGTTAGATGCAGAGTAAATCCCCCTCTACACTGTCCCCATCAAACACTCCGAGGACAGGCACAGCACGGGGTTAGATACAGATTAAAGCTCCCTCCACACTGTCCCCATTAAACACTCCCAGGACAGGTACAGCACGGGGTTAGACACAGAGTAAAGCTCCCTCTAAACTGTCCGCATCAAACACTCCCAGTACAGGTACAGCATGGGGTTAGATACAGAGTACAGCTCGCTCTGCACTGTCCCCATCAAACACTCCCAGGACAGGTACAGCAAGGGGTTAGATACAGAGTAAAGCTCCCTCTACACTGTCCCCAACAAACACTCCCAGGACAGGTTCAGCACGGGGTTAGATACAGAGTAAAGCTCCCTCTACACTGTCCCCATCAAACACTCCCAGGACAGGTACAGCAAGGGGTTAGATACAGAGTAAAGCTCCCTCTACACTGTCCCCATCAAACACTCCCAGGGCAGGTACAGCACGCGGTTAGATACAGAGTAAAGCTCCCTCGACACTGTCCCCATCAAACACTCTCAGGACAGGTACAGCACGGTGTTAGATACAGAGTAAAGCTCCCTCTACACTGTTCCCATCAAACACTCCCAGGACAGGTACAGCACGGGGTTAGATACAGAGTAAAGCTCCCTCCACACAGTCCCCATCAAACACTCCCAGGACAGGTACAGCACGGGGTTAGATACAGAGTAAAACTCCCTCTACATTGTCCCCATCAAACACTCCCAGGACAGGTACAGCACGGGGTTAGATACAGAGTAAAGCTCCCTCTACACTGTCCGCATCAAACACTCCCAGGACAGGTACAGCACGGGGTTAGATTCAGGGTAAAGCTCCCTCTACACGATCCCCATCAAAGACTCCCAGGACAGGTACAGCACGGGGTTAGATTCAGAGTAAAGCTCCCTCTACACTGTCCCCATCAAACACTCCCAGGACAGGTACAGCACGGGATTAGATACAGAGTAAAGCTCCCTCTACACTGTCCCCATCAAACACTCACAGGACAGGTACAGCACGGGGTTAGATACAGAGTAAAGCTCCCTCTACACTGTCCCCATCAAACACTCCGAGGACAGGCACAGCACGGGGTTAGATACAGATTAAAGCTCCCTCTACACTGTCCCCATTAAACACTCCCAGGACAGGTACAGCACGGGGTTAGACACAGAGTAAAGCTCCCTCTAAACTGTCCGCATCAAACACTCCCAGTACAGGTACAGCATGGGGTTAGATACAGAGTAAAGCTCCCTCTACACTGTCCCCATCAAACACTCCCAGGACAGGTACAGCACGGGGTTAGATACAGAGTACAGCTCGCTCTGCACTGTCCCCATCAAACACTCCCAGGACAGGTACAGCAAGGGGTTAGATACAGAGTAAAGCTCCCTCTACACTGTCCCCAACAAACACTCCCAGGACAGGTTCAGCACGGGGTTAGATACAGAGTAAAGCACCCTCTACACTGTCCCCATCAAACACTCCCAGGACAGGCACAGCATGGGGTTAGATACAGAGTAAAGCTCCCTCGACACTGTCCCCATCAAACACTCTCAGGACAGGTACAGCACGGGGTTAGATACAGAGTAAAGCTCCCTCTACACTGTCCCCATCAAACACTCCCAGGGCAGGTACAGCACGGGGTTAGATACAGAGTAAAGCTCCCTCCACACAGTCCCCATCAAACACCCACAGGACAGGTACAGCACGGGGTTAGATACAGAGTAAAGCTCCCTCTACACTGTCCCAATCAAACACTCCCAGGGCAGGTACAGCACGGCGTTAGATACAGAGTAAAGCTCCCTCTACACTGTCCCCATCAAACACTCCCAGGACAGGTACACCACGGGGTTAGATTCAGGGTAAAGCTCCCTCTACACGATCCCCATCAAACACTCCCAGGACAGGTACAGCACGGGGTTAGATACAGAGTAAAGCTCCCTCTACACTGTCCCCATCAAACACTCCCAGGACAGATATAGCACGGGGTTAGATACAGAGTAAAGCTCCCTCTACACTGACCACATCAAACACTCCCAGGACAGGTACAGCACAGGGTTAGATACAGAGTAAAGCTCCCTCTAAACTGTCCCCATCAAACACTCCCAGGACAGGTACAGCACGGGGTTAGATACAGAGTAAAGCTCCCTCTACACTGTCCCCATCCAGCATTCCCAGGACAGGTACAGCACGGGATTAGATACAGAGTAAAGCTCCCTCTACACTGTCCCCCATCAAATACTCCCAGGAAAAGTACAGCACGGGATTAGATACAGAGTAAAGTTCCCTCTACACTGTCCCCATCAAACACTCCCAGGACAGGTACAGCACGGGGTTAGATACAGAGTAAAGCTCCCTCTACACTGTCCCCATCAAACACTCCCAGGACAGGTACAGCACGGTGTTAGATACAGAGTAAATTTCCCTCTACACTGTCCCCATCAAACACTCCCAGGACAGGTACAGCACGGGGTTAGAAACAGAGTAAAGCTCCCTCTACACTGTCCCCATCAAACACTCCCAGGACAGGTACAGCACGGGGTTAGATACAGAGTAAAGCTCCCTCTAAACTGTCTCCATCAAACACTCCCAGGACAGGTACAGCACGGGGTTAGATACAGAGTAAAGCTCCCTCTACACTGTCCCCCATCAAATACTCCCAGGAAAAGTACAGCACGGGATTAGATACAGAGTAAAGTTCCCTCTACACTGTCCCCATCAAACACTCCCAGGACAGGTACAGCATGGTGTTAGACACAGAGTAAATCTCCCTCTAAACTGTCCGCATCAAACACTCCCAGGACAGGTACAGCATGGGGTTAGATGCAGAGTACAGCTCGCTCTACACTGTCCCCATCAAACACTCCCAGGACAGGTACAGCACGGGGTTAGATACAGAGTAAAGCTCCCTCTACACTGTCCCCATCAAACACTCCCAGGGCAGGTACAGCACGGGGTTAGATACAGAGTAAAGCTCCCTCTACACTGTCCCCATCAAACACTCTCAAGACAGGTACAGCACGGGGTTAGATACAGAGTAAAGCTCCCTCTACACTGTCCCCATCAAACACTCCCAGGGCAGGTACAGCACGGGGTTAGATACAGAGTAAAGCTCCCTCCACACAGTCCCCAACAAACACTCTCAGGACAGGTACAGCACGGGGTTAGATACAGAGTAAAGCTCCCTCTGCACTGTCCCCATCAAACACTCCCAGGACAGGTACAGCACGGGGTTAGATACAGAGTAAAGCTCCCTCTACACTGTCCTCATCAAACACTCCCAGGACAGGTACAGCACGGGGTTAGATACAGAGTAAAGCTCCCTCTACACTCTCCCCATCAAACACTCCCAGGACAGGTACAGCACGGGGTTAGATACAGAGTAAAGCTCCCTCTACACGATCCCCATCAAACACCCACAGGACAGGTACAGCACGGGGTTAGATACAGAGTAAAGCTCCCTCTACACTGTCCCCATCAAACACTCCCAGGGCAGGTACAGCACGGCGTTAGATACAGAGTAAAGCTCCCTCTACACTGTCCCCATCAAACACTCCCAGGACAGGTACAGCACGGGGTTAGATTCAGAGTAAAGCTCCCTCTACACGATCCCCATGAAACACTCCCAGGACAGGTACAGCACGGGGATAGATACAGACTAAAGCTCCCTCTACACTGTCCCCATCAAACACTCCCAGGACAGATATAGCACGGGGTTAGATACAGAGTAAAGCTCCCTCTACACTGTCCACATCAAACACTCCCAGGACAGGTACAGCACGGGGTTAGATACAGAGTAAAGCTCCCTCTAAACTGTCTCCATCAAACACTCCCAGGACAGGTACAGCACGGGGTTAGATACAGAGTAAAGCTCCCTCTACACTGACCCCCATCAAATACTCCCAGGAAAAGTACAGCACGGGATTAGATACAGAGTAAAGTTCCCTCTACACTGTCCCCATCAAACACTCCCAGGACAGGTACAGCACGGTGTTAGACACAGAGTAAAGCTCCCTCTACACTGTCCCCATCAAACACTCCCAGGACAGGTACAGCACGGTGTTAGATACAGAGTAAAGTTCCCTCTACACTGTCCCCATCAAACACTCCCAGGACAGGTACAGCACGGGGTTAGAAACAGAGTAAAGCTCCCTCTACACTGTCCCCATCAAACACTCCCAGGACAGGTACAGCACGGGGTTAGATACAGAGTAAAACTCCCTCTACACTGTCCCCACCAAACACTCCCAGGACAGGTACAGCACGGGGTTAGATACAGATTAAAGCTCCCTCTACACTGTCCCCATCAAACACTCCCAGGACAGGTACAGCACGGGGTTAGACACAGAGTAAAGCTCCCTCTACACTGCCCCCATCAAACACTCCCAGGACAGGGACAGCACGGGGTTAGATACAGAGTACAGCTCGCTCTACACTGTCCCCATCAAACACTCCCAGGACAGGTACAGCACGGGGTTAGATACAGAGTAAAGCTCCCTCTACACTATCCCCATCAAACACTCCCAGGACAGGTACAGCACGGGATTAGATACAGAGTAAAGCTCCCTCTACACTGTCCCCATCAAACACTCCCAGGACAGGTACAGCACGGGGTTAGATACAGAGTAAAGCTCCCTCTACACTGTCCCCATCAAACACTCCCAGGACAGGTACAGCACGGGGTTAGTCACAGAGTAAAGCTCCCTCTAAACTGTCCGCATCAAACACTCCCAGGACAGGTACAGCACGGGGTTAGATACAGAGTAAAGCTCGCTCTACACTGTCCCCATCAAACACTCCCAGGACAGGTACAGCACGGGGTTAGATACAGAGTAAAGCTCCCTCTACACTGTCCCCATCAAACACTCCCAGGACAGGTACAGCACGGGGTTAGATACAGAGTAAAGCTCCCTCTACACTGTCCCCATCAAACACTCCCAGGACAGGTACCGCACGGGGTTAGATACAGAGTAAAGCTCCCTCTACACTGTCCCCAACAAACACTCACAGGAGAGGTTCAGCACGGGGTTAGATACGGAGTAAAGCACGCACTAAACTGTCCCCATCAAACACTCCCAGGACAGGTACAGCACGGGGTTAGATACAGAGTAAAGCTCCCTCTACACTGTCCCCATCAAACACTCCCAGGGCAGGTACAGCACGGGGTTAGATACAGAGTAAAGCTCCCTCTACACTGTCCCCATCAAACACTCCCAGGGCAGGTACAGCACGGGGTTAGATACAGAGTAAAGCTCCCTCTACACTGTCCCCATCAAACACTCTCAGGACAGGTACAGCACGGGGTTAGATACAGAGTAAAGCTCCCTCTACACTGTCCCCATCAAACACTCCCAGGACAGGTACAGCACGGGGTTAGATACAGAGTAAAGCTCCCCCTACACTGTACTCATCAAACACTCCCAGGACAGGTACAGCACGGTGTTAGATACAGAGTAAAGTTCCCTCTACACTGTCCCCATCAAACACTCCCAGGACAGGTACAGCACGGTGTTAGATACAGAGTAAAGTTCCCTCTACACTGTCCCCATCAAACACTCCCAGGACAGGTAGAGCATGGGGTTAGCTACAGAGTAAAGCTCCCTCTACACTGTCCCCATCAAACACTCCCAGGACAGGTACAGCACGGGGTTCGATACAGAGTAAAGCTCCCACTACACTGTCCCCATCAAACACTCCCAGGACAGGTACAGCACGGGGTTAGATACAGAGTATAGCTCCCTCTACACTGTCCCCATCAAACTCTCCCAGGACAGGTACAGCACGGGGTTAGATACAGAGTAAAGCTCCCTCTACACTGTCCCCATCAAACACTCCCAGGACAGGTACAGCACGGGGTTAGATACAGAGTAAAGCTCACTCTACACGATCCCCATCAAACACTCCCAGGACAGGTACAGCACGGGGTTAGATACAGAGTAAAGCTCACTCTACACGATCCCCATCAAACACTCCCAGGACAGGTACAGCACGGGGTTAGATACAGAGTAAAGCTCCCTCTACACGATCCCCATCAAACACTCCCAGGACAGGTACAGCACGGGGTTAGATACAGAGTAAAGCTCCCTCTACTGTCCCCATCAAACACTCCCAGGGCAGGTACAGCACGGCGTTAGATACAGAGTAAAGCTCCCTCTACACTGTCCCCATCAAACACTCCCAGGACAGGTACAGCACTGGGTTAGATACAGAGTAAAGCTCCCTCTACACAATCCCCATCAAACACTCCCAGGACAGGTACAGCACGGGGTTAGATACAGAGTAAAGCTCCCTCTACACTGTCCCCATCAAACACTCCCAGGACAGGTACAGCACGGGGTTAGATACAGAGTAAAGCTCCCTCTACACTGTCCCCATCAAACACTCCCAGGACAGATATAGCACGGGGTTAGATACAGAGTAACGCTCCCTCTACACTGTCCCTATCAAACCCTCCCAGGACAGGTACAGCACGGGGTTAGATACAGAGTAAAGCTCCCTCTACACTGGCCCCATCAAACACTCCCAGGACAGGTGCAGCACGGGGTTAGATACAGAGTAAATCTCCCTCTACGCGATCCCCATCATCAACCCCCAGGACAGGTACAGCACGGGGTTAGATACAGAGTAAAGCTCCCTCTACACTGTCCCCATCAAACACTCCCAGGGCAGGTACAGCACGGCGTTAGATACAGAGTAAAGCTCCCTCTACACTGTCCCCATCAAACACTCCCAGGACAGGTACAGCACGGGGTTAGATACAGAGTAAAGCTCCCTCTACACAATCCCCATCAAACACTCCCAGGACAGGTACAGCACGGGGTTAGATACAGAGTAAAGCTCCCTCTGCACTGTCCCCATCAAACACTCCCAGGACAGATATAGCACGGGGTTAGATACAGAGTAAAGCTCCCTCTACACTGTCCCCATCAAACACTCCCAGGACAGGTACAGCACGGGGTTAGATACAGAGTAAAGCTCCCTCTACACTGTCTCCATCAAACACTCCCAGGACAGGTACAGCACGGGGTTAGATACAGAGTAAAGCTCCCTCTACACTGTCCCCATCCAGCATTCCCAGGACAGGTACAGCACGGGGTTAGATACAGAGTAAAGCTCCCTCTACACTGTCCCCCATCAAACACTCCCAGGACAGGTACAGCACGGGGTTAGACACAGAGTAAAGCTCCCTCTAAACTGTCCCCATCAAACACTCCCAGGACAGGCACAGCACGGGGTTAGATACAGAGTAAAGTTCCCTCTACACTGTCCCTATCAAATACTCCCAGGACAAGTACATCACGGGGTTAGACACAGAGTAAAGCTCCCTCTACACTGTCCCCATCAAACACTCCCAGGACAGGTACAGCACGGGGTTAGATACAGAGTAAAGCTCTCTCTGCACTGTCCCCATCAAACACTCCTAGGACAGGTACAGCACGGGGTTAGTCACAGAGTAAAGCTCCCTCTACACTGTCCCCCATCAAACACTCCCAGGACAGGTACAGCACGGGGTTAGATACAGAGTAAAGTTCCCTCTACACTGTCCCCATCAAACACTCCCAGGACAGGCACAGCACAGGGTTAGATACAGAGTAAAGTTCCTCCTACACTGTCCCCATCAAACACTCCCAGGACAGGTACAGCACGGGGTTAGATACAGAGTAAAGCTCCCTCTACACTGTCCCCATCAAACACTCCCAGGACAGGTACAGCACGGGGTGAGACACAGAGTAAAGCTCCCTCTACACTGTCCCCATCAAACACTCCCAGGACAGGTACAGCACGGGGTTAGATACAGAGTAAAGCTCCCTCTACACGATCCCCATCAAACACTCCCAGGACAGGTACAGCACGGGGTTAGATACAGAGTAAAGCTCCCTCTACACTGTCCCCATCAAACACTCCCAGGACAGGTAGAGCACGGGGTTAGATACAGAGTAAAGCTCCCTCTACACTGTCCCCATCAAACACTCCCAGGACAGGTACAGCACGGGGTTAGATACAGAGTAAAGCTCCCTCTACACTGTCCCCATCAAACACTCCCAGGACAGGTACAGCACGGGGTTAGATACAGAGTAAAGCTCCCTCTACACTGTCCCCATCAAACACTCCCAGGACAGGTACAGCACGGGGTTAGATACAGAGTAAATCTCCCTCTACACTGTCCCCATCAAACACTCCCAGGACAGGTACAGCACGGCGTTAGATACAGAGTAAAGCTCCCTCTACACTGTCCCCATCAAACACTCCCAGGACAGGTACAGCACGGGGTTAGACACAGAGTAAAGCTCCCTCTACACTGTCCCCATCAAACACTCCCAGGACAGGTACAGCACGGGGTTAGATACAGAGTAAAGCTCCCTCTACACTGTCCCCATCAAACACTCCCAGGACAGGTACAGCACGGGGTTAGATACAGAGTAAAGCTCCCTCTACACTGTCCCCATCATACACTCCCAGGACAGGTACAGCACGGGGTTAGATACAGAGTAAAGCTCCCTCTACACGATCCCCATCAAACACTCCCAGGACAGGTACAGCACGGGGTTAGATACAGAGTAAAGCTCCCTCTACACTGTCCCCATCAAACACTCCCAGGACAGGTAGAGCACGGGGTTAGATACAGAGTAAAGCTCCCTCTACACGATCCCCATGAAACACTCCCAGGACAGGTACAGCACGGGATTAGATACAGAGTAAAGCTCCCTCTGCACTGATCCGAGTGTGAGTCTAACCGAGTGATACGGAGACAGGGACTGTGCACGGTGCTCCGAGTGTGGGTCTAACCGAGGGATATGGAGACCGGGACTGTGCACGGTGCTCCGAGTGTGGGTCTAACCGAGGGATATGGAGACCGGGACTGTGCACGGGGCTCCGAGTGTGGGTCTGACCGAGGGATGCGGAGACCGGGACTGTGCACGGGGCTCCGAGTGTGGGTCTAACCGAGGGATACGGAGACCGGGGCTGTGCACGGTGCTCCGAGTGTGGGTCTGACCGAGGGATACGGAGACCGGGACTGTGCACGGTGCTCCGAGTGTGGGTCTAACCGAGGGATACGGAGACCGGGACTGTGCACGGTGCTCCGAGTGTGGGTCTAACCGAGGGATACGGAGACCGGGACTGTGCACGGTGCTCCGAGTGTGGGTCTAACCGAGGAATACGGAGACCGGGACTGTGCACGGTGCTCCGAGTGTGGGTCTAACCGAGGGATATGGAGACCGGGACTGTGCACGGTGCTCCGAGTGTGGGTCTGACCGAGGGATACTGAGACCGGGACTGTGCACGGTGCTCAGAGTGTGGGTCTGACCGGGGGATACGGAGACCGGGACTGTGCTCAGTTCTCCGAGTGTGGGTCTGACCGAGGGATACGGAGACTGGGACTGTGCACGATGCTCCGAGTGTGGGTCTGACCGAGGGATACGGAGACCGGGACTGTGCACGGTGCTTCGAGTGTGGGTCTAACCGAGGGATACGGAGACCGGGACTGTGCACGGTGCTTCGAGTGTGGGTCTGACCGAGGGATACGGAGACTGGGACTGTGCACGATGCTCCGAGTGTGGGTCTGACCGAGGGATACGGAGACCGGGACTGTGCACGGTGCTCCGAGTGTGGGTCTGACCGAGGGATACGGAGTCCGGGACTGTGCACAGTGCTCCGAGTGTGGGTCTGACCGAGGGACACGGAGACCGGGACTGTGTACGGTGCTCCGAGTGTGGGTCTAACCGAGGGATACGGAGACCGGGACTGTGCACGGTGCTCCGAGTGTGGGTCTAACCGAGGGATAGGGAGACCGGGACTGTGCACGGTGCTCCGAGTGTGGGTCTAACCGAGGGATACGGAGCGAGCACGGTTTGAAAGCTCCTCGATCGCTCTCACCCTGATTGGCTTTGATCTTCTTGACGGGCGTGTACGGTGTCTTGGTCCCGTGTGACGTGGTGTCGCTCTGCGATACGGTCGAACCAACGTTGGTCTGGTTATTCCTCTCTGCGGTCGTCACCGACACGGCCTGGTGACGCAGAATGTCCACTAACGCTCTACACCGAGAGGGAGAGAGAGAGCGAGGGAGAGAGCGAGGGAGGGAGAGAGGGAGGGAGAGAGGGAGGGAGAGAGCGAGGGAGGGAGGGAGCGAGGGAGATAGAGAGGGAGGGAGGGAGGGAGGGAGGGAGAGAGCGAGGGAGGGAGGGAGGGAGGGAGGGAGGGAGGGAGGGAGGGAGAGAGGGAGGGAGAGAGCGAGGGAGAGAGCGAGGGAGGGAGGGAGGGAGGGAGGGAGGGAGGGAGGGAGGGAGAGAGGGAGGGAGGGAGGGAGGGAGGGAGAGAGGGAGGGAGAGAGCGAGGGAGGGAGGGAGGGAGGGAGGGAGGGAGGGAGGGAGAGAGGGAGGGAGGGAGGGAGGGAGTGAGAGAGGGAGAGAGGGAGGGAGAGATAGGGAGAGAGGGAGGGAGGGAGGGAGGGAGGGAGGGAGATAGGGAGTTAGGGAGGGAGGGAGATAGGGAGGGAGGGAGGGAGGGAGAGAGGGAGGGAGAGAGCGAGGGAGGGAGGGAGCGAGGGAGAGAGAGAGGGAGGGAGGGAGGGAGGGAGGGAGAGAGCGAGGGAGGGAGGGAGGGAGGGAGGGAGGGAGGGAGGGAGGGAGAGAGGGAGGGAGAGAGCGAGGGAGAGAGCGAGGGAGGGAGGGAGGGAGGGAGGGAGGGAGGGAGGGAGGGAGAGAGGGAGGGAGGGAGGGAGGGAGGGAGAGAGGGAGGGAGAGAGCGAGGGAGGGAGGGAGGGAGGGAGGGAGGGAGGGAGGGAGAGAGGGAGGGAGGGAGGGAGGGAGTGAGAGAGGGAGAGAGGGAGGGAGAGATAGGGAGAGAGGGAGGGAGGGAGGGAGGGAGGGAGATAGGGAGTTAGGGAGGGAGGGAGATAGGGAGGGAGAGAGGGACGGAGGGAGAGAGGGTGGGAGGGAGAGAGGGTGGGAGGGAGAGAGGGTGGGAGGGAGAGAGGGTGGGAGGGAGAGAGGGTGGGAGGGAGAGAGGGTGGGAGGGAGAGAGGGTGGGAGGGAGGGAGGGAGAGAGGGTGGGAGGGAGGGAGGGAGGGAGGGAGGGAGAGAGGGTGGGA
>NW_027309109.1:42500-52000 GCF_047496885.1 Scyliorhinus torazame
TCGATCATCTTCGAACCATTTGTGACTAATGGACATGTCTTTCAGTCAAGTGACAGAGGGAGGGAGGGATTGGGAGGGAGGGATTGAAGAGGGAGGGATGGGAGGGAGGGATTAGGAGGGAGGGATTGGGAGGGGGCGATGAATAGGGAGGGAGAGATTGGGAGGGAGGGATTGGGAGGGAGGGATTGAAGAGGGAGGGATTGGAAGGGAGCGAGGGATTGGGAGGGAGGGAGGGAATGGGAGGGAGGGATTGGGAGGGGGGAGGAATTGGGAGGGATGGATTGGGAGGGGGGGAGGGATTGGGAGGTATGGATTGGGAGGGAGCGATGAATAGGGAGGGAGGGATTGGGAGGGACGCATTGGGAGCGAGGGATTGGGCTGGAGGGTGGGATTGGGAGGGAGGGATTGGGAGCGAGGGATTGGGAGGGAGGGAGGGATTGGGAGGGAGGGATTGGGAGCGAGGGATTGGGAGCGAGGGATTGGGCTGGAGGGTGGGATTGGGAGGGAGGGATTTGGAGGGAGGGATTGGCAAAGGCAGGGATTCGGCGGGAGGGAGCGATTGGGAGGGAGGGATTGAAGAGGGAGGGATTGGGAGGGAGGGATTGGGAGGGAGGGGGAGACTCGGAGCGAGGGATTGGGAGGGAGGGTGGGATTGGGAGGGGGTATTGGGATGGAGGGATTGGGAGGGAGGGACTGGGAGGGAGGGAGGGATTTGGCAGGGAGGGATTGGGAGGGTGGGATTGGGACGGAGGGAGGGATCGGGAGGGAGGGAGAGATTGGGAGGGAGGGATTGGGAGGGAGGGATTGGGAGGGATTGATTGGGAGGGAGGGATTGGGAGGGAGGGATTGGGAGGGAGGCATTGGGAGGGAGGGATTGGGAGGGAGGGATTGGGAGGGAGGGATTGGGAGCGAGGGATTGGGAGCGAGGGATTGGGAGGGAGGGATTGGGAGCGAGGGATTGGGAGCGAGGGATTGGGCTGAAGGGTGGGATTGGGAGGGAGGGAGGCATTGGGAGGGAGGGATTGGCAAAGGCAGGGATTCGGCGGGAGGGAGGGATTGAAGAGGGAGGGATTGGGAGGGAGGGGGAGACTCGGAGCGAGGGATTGGGAGGGAGGGAGGGATTGGGAGGGTGGGATTGGGAGGGGGTATTGGGATGGAGGGATTGGGAGGGAGGGATTGGGAGGGAGAGATTGGGAGGGAGGGATTGGGAGGAAGGGATTGGGGGGGCGGGATTGGGAGGGAGGGAGTGATTGGGAGAGAGCGAGGGTCAGGGAGGGATTGGGAGGGAGGGAGTGGGAGGGAGGGAGGGATTGGGAGGGAGGGATTGGGAGGGTTGGATTGTGAGGGAGGGAGTTGGTGGGAGAGAGGGGCTGGGAGGGACGGATCGGGAGGGAGGGATTGGAGCGAGGGTTTGGGTGGGAGGGACTGGGAGGGAGGGACGGATTGGGAGGGAGGGATTGGGAGGAAGGGATTGGGAGGGAGGGATTGGGAGGGAGGGAGGGTTTGGGAATGAGGGATTGGGAGGGAGGGATTGGGAGGGAGGGATTGGGAGGGAGGGAGGGTTTGGGAATGAGGGATTGGGAGGGAGGGAGGGATTGGGAGGGAGGGAGGGGTTGGGAGGGAGGGATTGGGAGGGAGGAAACAAGGGATTGGGAGGGAGCGAGGGATTGGGAGCGAGGGATTGGGAGGGAGGGACTGGGTGGCAGGGATTGGGAGGGAGGGAAAAAGGGATTGGGAGGGAGGGATTTAGAGGGAGCGATTGGGAGGGAGGGAATGGGAGCGAGGGATTGGGAGGGAGGGAGGGATTGGGAGGGAGGGATTGGGAGGGTGGGATTGGGACGGAGGGAGGGAGAGATTGGGAGGGAGGCCTGGGGAGGGAGGGAGGGATTGGGGGCGAGGGATTGGGAGGGAGGGATTGGGAGGGAGGGATTGGGAGGGAGGGAGCGAGCGAGGGATTGGGAGGGAGGGATTGGGAGGGAGGAAACAAGGGATTGGGAGGGAGCGAGGGATTGGGAGCGAGGGATTGGGAGGGAGGGATTGGGAGGGAGGGAGCGAGCGAGGGATTGGGAGGGAGGGATTGGGAGGGAGGAAACAAGGGATTGGGAGGGAGCGAGGGATTGTGAGCGAGGGATTGGGAGGGAGGGACTGGGTGGCAGGGATTGGGAGGGAGGGAAAAAGGGATTGGGAGGGAGGGATTTAGAGGGAGCGATTGGGAGGGAGGGAATGGGAGCGAGGGATTGGGAGGGAGGGAGGGATTGGGAGGGAGGGATTGGGAGGGAGGGAGGGATTGGGAGGGAGGGATTGGGAGGGTGGGATTGGGACGGAGGGAGGGAGAGATTGGGAGGGAGGCCTGGGGAGGGAGGGAGGGATTGGGGGCGAGGGATTGGGAGGGAGGGAGGGATTGGGAGGGAGCGAGGGACAGGGAGGGAGGGATTGGGAAGGAGGGAGGGATTGGGAGGGAGGGAGGGATTGGGAGGGAGGGAGGGATTGGGAGGGTTGGATTGGGAGGGTGGGTGTGGGAGGGAGGGAGGGATTAGGAGGGAGAGAGGGGCTGGGAGGGACGGATTGGGAGGGAGGGATTGGAGCGAGGGTTTGGGAGGGAGGGATTGGGAGGGAGGGAGGGTTTGGGAGCGAGGGATTGGGAGCGAGGGATTGGGTAGGGAGGGATTTAGAGGGAGCGATTGGGAGGGAGGGAATGGGAGCGAGGGATTGGGAGGGAGGGAGGGATTGGGAGGGAGGGAGGGATTGGTAGGGAGGGATTGGGAGGGAGGGATTGGGAGGGAGGGATTGGGAGGGAGGGATAGGGAGCGAGGGATTGGGTGGGAGGGTGGGATTGGGAGGGAGGGAGGGATTGGGAGGGAGGGATTGGGAGGGAGGGATTGGGAGGGAGGGATAGGGAGCGAGGGATTGGGTGGGAGGGTGGGATTGGGAGGAAGGGAGGGATTGGGACGGAGGGATTTGGAGGGAGAGAGGGATTGGGTGGGAGGAAGGAATTGGGAGGGAGGCAGGGATTGGGAGGGAGGGATTTGGAGGCAGGGATTGGGAGATAGGGAGGGATTGGCAAGGGCAGGGATTGGAAGGGAGCGAGGGATTGGGAGGAAGGGACCGATTGGGAGGGAGGGATTGGGAGGGAGGGATTGGGAGGGAGCGATGAATAGGGAGGGAGGGATTGGGAGGGAGGGATTGGGAGTGAGGGATTGGGAGGAAGTGATTGGCAGGGGGGAGGGATTGGGAGGGAGGGATTGGCAGGGAGCGATGAATAGGGAGGGAGAGATTGGGGGGGGAGGTTTTGGGATGGATGGATTGGGAGGGAGCGATGAATAGGGAGGGAGAGACTGGGAGGGAGGGATTTGGAGGGAGGGATTGGCAAAGGCAAGGATTCGGCGGGAGGGAGCGATTGGGAGGGAGGGATTGAAGAGGGAGGGATTGGGAGGGAGGGGGAGACTCGGAGCGAGGGATTGGGTGGGAGGGAGGGATTGGGAGGGTGGGATTGGGAGGGGGGTATTGGGATGGAGGGATTGGGAGCGAGGGATAGGGAGGGAGGGATTGGGAGGGAGAGATTGGGAGGGAGGGATTGGGAGGAAGGGATTGGGGGGGCGGGATTGGGAGGGAGAGATTGGGAGGGAGGGATTGGGAGGAAGGGATTTGGGGGGCGGGATTGGGAGGGAGGGAGGGATTGGGGGCGAGGGATTGGGAGCGAGGGATTGGGAGGGAGGGAGGGATTGGGAGAGAGCGAGGGTCAGGGAGGGAGGGATTGGGAGGGAGGGATGGGAGGGAGGGAGGGATTGGGAGGGTGGGTGTGGGAGGGAGGGAGGGATTGGGAGCGTTGGATTGGGAGGGAGGGATTGGGAGGGAGGGAGGGATTTGGAGGGAGAGAGGGGCTCGGAGGGACGGATCGGGAGGGAGGGATTGGAGCGAGGGTTTGGGTGGGAGGGACGGATTGGGAGGGAGGGATTGGGAGGGAGGGGGGGATTAGGAGTGAGGGATTGGGAGGGAGGGATTGGGAGCGAGGGATTGGGAGCGAGGGATTGGGCGGGAGGGTGGTTTGGGAGGGAGGGATTTGGAAGGAGGGATTGGGAGGGAGGGATTGGGAGCGAGGGATTGGGAGCGAGGGATTGGGCGGGAGGGTTGGATTGGGAGGGAGGGAGGGATTGGGAGGGAGGGATTTAGAGGGAGCGATTGGGAGGGAGGGAATGGGAGCGAGGGATTGGGATGGAGGGATTGGGAGGGAGGGAGGGATTGGGAGGGAGGGATTGGGAGGGTTTGATTGGGACGGAGGGAGGGATCGGGAGGGAGGGAGAGATAGGGAGGGAGGCATTGGGAGGGAGTGAGGGATTGGGGGCGAGGGATTGGGAGGGAGGGAGGGATTGAGAGGGAGCGAGGGACAGCGAGGGAGGGAGGGAGGGATTGGGAGGGAGGGAGTGATTGGGAGGGTTGAATTGGGAGGGTGGGTGTGGGAGGGAGGGAGGGATTAGGAGGGAGGGAGGAAGGGGTTCGAAGGGAGGGAGGGATTTGGAGGGAGAGAGGGGCTGGGAGGGACGGATTGGGAGGGAGGGATTGGAGCGAGGGTTTGGGAGGGAGGGATTGGGAGGGAGGGACCGATTGGGAGGCAGGGATTGGGAGGGAGGGATTGGGCGGGAGGGTGGGATTGGGAGGGAGGGATTTGGAAGGAGGGATTGGGAGTGAGGGATTGGGAGCGAGGGATTGGGAGCGAGGGATTGGGCGGGAGGGTGGGATTGGGAGGGAGGGAGGGATTGGGAGAGAGGGATTTGGAGGGAGCGATTGGGAGGGAGGGAATGGGAGGGAGGGATTGAAGAGGGAGGGATTGGAAGGGAGGGATTGGGAGGGAGGGATTGGGAGGGAGGGATTGGGAGGGAGGGATTGGGAGCGAGGGATTGGGAGCGAGGGATTGGGCGGGAGGGTGGGATTGGGAGGGAGGGAGGGATTGGGAGGGAGGGATTTAGAGGGAGGGAATGGGAGGGAGGAATTGGGATTGAGGGATTGGGAGGGAGGGAGGGAGTGGGAGGGAGGGATTGGGAGGGTGGGTTTGGGACGGAGGGAGGGATCGGGAGGGAGTGAGGGATTGGGGGCGAGGGATTGGGAGGGAGGGAAGGATTGGGAGGGAGCGAGGGACAGGGAGGGAGGGATTGGGAGGGAGGGAGGGATTGGGAGGGAGGGATTGGGAGCGAGGGATTGGGCTGGAGGGTGGGATTGGGAGGGAGGGAGGCATTGGGAGGGAGGGATTTGGAGGGAGGGATTGGCAAAGGCAGGGATTCGGCGGGAGGGAGCGATTGGGAGGGAGGGATTGAAGAGGGAGGGATTGGGAGGGAGGGATTGGGAGGGAGGGGGAGACTCGGAGCGAGGGATTGGGAGGGAGGGAGGGATTGGGAGGGTGGGATTGGGAGGGGGGTATTGGGATGGAGGGATTGGGAGGGAGGGATAGGGAGGGAGGGATTGGGAGGGAGGGATTTGGAAGGAGGGATTGGGAGGGAGGGATTGGGAGCGAGGGATTGGGAGCGAGGGATTGGGCGGGAGGGTGGGATTGGGAGGGAGGGAGGGATTGGGAGGGAGGGATTTAGAGGGAGGGAATGGGAGGGAGGAATTGGGATGGAGGGATTGGGAGGGAGGGAGGGATTGGGAGGGAGGGATTGGGATGGTGCGTTTGGGACGGAGGGAGGGATCGGGAGGGAGGGAGAGATTGGGAGGGAGGCATTGGGAGGGAGTGAGGGATTGGGGGCGAGGGATTGGGAGGGAGGGAAGGATTGGGAGGGAGCGAGGGACAGGGAGGGAGGGATTGGGAGGGAGGGAGGGATTGGGAGGGAGGGATTGGGAGCGAGGGATTGGGCTGGAGGGTGGGATTGGGAGGGAGGGAGGCATTGGGAGGGAGGGATTTGGAGGGAGGGATTGGCAAAGGCAGGGATTCGGCGGGAGGGAGTGATTGGGAGGGATGGATTGAAGAGCGAGGGATTGGGAGGGAGGGATTGGGAGGGAGGGGGAGACTCGGAGCGAGGGATTGGGAGGGATGGAGGGATTGGGAGGGAGGGATAGGGAGGGAGGGATTGGGAGGGAGAGATTGGGATGGAGGGATTGGGAGGAAGGGATTGGGGGGGCGGGATTGGGAGGGAGGGATTGGGAGGGAGTGAGGGATTGGGGGCGAGCGATTGGGAGCGAGGGATTGGGAGGGAGGGAGGGATTGGGAGAGAGCGAGGGTCAGGGAGGGAGGGATTGGGAGGGAGGGACTGGGAGGGAGGGAGGGATTGGGAGGGTTGGATTGGGAGGATGGGTGTGGGAGGGAGGGATTGGGAGGGTTGGATTGGGAGGGAGGGAGGGATTGGGAGGGAGGGATTGGGAGGGAGGGATTAGGAGGGAGGGTGGGATTTGGAGGGAGAGAGGGGCTAGGAGGGACGGATCGGGAGGGAGGGATTGGAGCGAGGGTTTGGGTGGGAGGGACGGATTGGGAGGGAGGGATTGGGAGGGAGGGGGGGATTAGGAGGGAGGGATTGGGAGGGAGGGATTGGGAGCGAGGGATTGGGAGCGAGGGATTGGGCGGGAGGGTGGTTTGGGAGGGAGGGATTTGGAAGGAGGGATTGGGAGGGAGGGATTGGGAGCGAGGGATTGGGGGCGAGGGATTGGGCGGGAGGGTTGGATTGGTAGGGAGGGACGGATTGGGAGGGAGGGATTTAGAGGGAGCGATTGGGAGGGAGGGAACGGGAGCGAGGGATTGGGATGGAGGGATTGGGAGGGAGGGATTGGGAGGGTTTGATTGGGACGGAGGGAGGGATCGGGAGGGAGGGAGAGATAGGGAGGGAGGCATTGGGAGGGAGTGAGGGATTGGGGGCGAGGGATTGGGAGGGAGGGAGGGATTGAGAGGGAGCGAGGGACAGCGAGGGAGGGAGGGAGGGATTGGGAGGGAGGGAGGGATTGGGAGGGTTGAATTGGGAGGGTGGGTGTGGGAGGGAGGGAGGGATTAGGAGGGAGGGAGGAAGGGGTTCGAAGGGAGGGAGGGATTTGGAGGAGACAGGGGCTGGGAGGGACGGATTGGGAGGGAGGGATTGGAGCGAGGGTTTGGGAGGGAGGGATTGGGAGGGAGGGACCGATTGGGAGGCAGGGATTGGAGGAAGGGAGGGATTGGGAGTGAGGGATTGGGAGCGAGGGATTGGGAGCGAGGGATTGGGCGGGAGGGTGGGATTGGGAGGGAGGGAGGGATTGGGAGAGAGGGATTTGGAGGGAGCGATTGGGAGGGAGGGAATGGGAGGGAGGGATTGAAGAGGGAGGGATTGGAAGGGAGGGATTGGGAGGGAGGGATTGGGAGGGAGGGATTGGGAGGGAGGGATTGGGAGCGAGGGATTGGGAGCGAGGGATTGGGCGGGAGGGTGGGATTGGGAGGGAGGGAGGGATTGGGAGGGAGGGATTTAGAGGGAGGGAATGGGAGGGAGGAATTGGGATGGAGGGATTGAGAGGGAGGGAGGGATTGGGAGGGAGGGATTGGGAGGGTGGGTTTGGGACGGAGGGAGGGATCGGGAGGGAGGGAGAGATTGGGAGGGAGGCATTGGGAGGGAGTGAGGGATTGGGGGCGAGGGATTGGGAGGGAGGGAAGGATTGGGAGGGAGCGAGGGACAGGGAGGGAGGGATTGGGAGGGAGGGAGGGATTGGGAGGGAGGGATTGGGAGCGAGGGATTGGGCTGGAGGGTGTGGGATTGGGAGGGAGGGAGGCATTGGGAGGGAGGGATTTGGAGGGAGGGATTGGCAAAGGCAGGGATTCGGCGGGAGGGAGCGATTGGGAGGGAGGGATTGAAGAGGGAGGGATTGGGAGGGAGGGATTGGGAGGGAGGGGGAGACTCGGAGCGAGGGATTGGAGGGAGGGAGGGATTGGGAGGGTGGGATTGGGAGGGGGGTATTGGGATGGAGGGATTGGGAGGGAGGGATAGGGAGGGAGGGATTGGGAGGGAGAGATTGGGAGGGAGGGATTGGGAGGAAGGGATTGGGGGGGCGGGATTGGGAGGGAGGGATTGGGAGGGAGTGAGGGATTGGGGGCGAGCGATTGGGAGCGAGGGATTGGGAGGGAGGGAGGGATTGGGAGGGTTGGATTGGGAGGGTGGGTGTGGGAGGGAGGGATTGGGAGGGTTGGATTGGGAGGGAGGGAGGGATTGGGAGGGAGGGATTGGGCGGGAGGGTGGGATTGGGAGGGAGGGATTTGGAAGGAGGGATTGGGAGGGAGGGATTGGGAGGGAGGATTGGGAGGGAGGGATTGGGCGGGAGGGTGGGATTGGGAGGGAGGGAGGGATTGGGAGGGAGGGATTTAGAGGGAGGGAATGGGAGGGAGGAATTGGGATGGAGGGATTGGGAGGGAGGGAGGGATTGGGAGGGAGGGATTGGGAGGGTGGGTTTGGGACGGAGGGAGGGATCGGGAGGGAGGGAGATATTGGGAGGGAGGCATTGGGAGGGAGTGAGGGATTGGGGGCGAGGGATTGGGAGGGAGGGAAGGATTGGGAGGGAGCGAGGGACAGGGAGGGAGGGATTGGGAGGGAGGGAGGGATTGGGAGGGAGGGATTGGGAGCGAGGGATTGGGCTGGAGGGTGGGATTGGGAGGGAGGGAGGCATTGGGAGGGAGGGATTTGGAGGGAGGGATTGGCAAAGGCAGGGATTCGGCGGGAGGGAGCGATTGGGAGGGAGGGATTGACGAGGGAGGGATTGGGAGGGAGGGATTGGGAGGGAGGGGGAGACTCGGAGGGAGGGATTGGGAGGGAGGGATTGGGAGGGAGGGGGAGACTCGGAGCGAGGGATTGGGAGGGAGGGAGGGATTGGGAGGGTGGGATTGGGAGGGGGGTATTGGGATGGAGGGATTGGGAGGGAGGGATAGGGAGGGAGGGATTGGGAGGGAGAGATTGGGAGGGAGGGATTGGGAGGAAGGGATTGGGGGGGCGGGATTGGGAGGGAGCGATTGGGAGGGAGTGAGGGATTGGGGGCGAGCGATTGGGAGCGAGGGATTGGGAGGGAGGGAGGGATTGGGAGGGTTGGATTGGGAGGGTGGGTGTGGGAGGGAGGGATTGGCAGGGTTGGATTGGGAGGGAGGGAGGGATTGGGAGGGAGGGATTGGGAGGGAGGGAGGGATTTGGAGGGAGAGAGGGGCTGGGAGGGACGGATCGGGAGGGAGGGATTGGAGCGAGGGTTTGGGTGGGAGGGACTGGGAGGGAGGGATTGTTAGGGAGGGATTGGGAGGGAGGGACCGATTGGGAGGCAGGGATTGGGAGGGAGGGAGGGATTAGGAGTGAGGGATTGGGAGGGAGGGATTGGGAGGGAGGGATTGGGAGGGAGGGAGGGATTGGGAGGGAGGGATTGGGAGGGAGGGATCGGGAGGGAGGGATTGGGAGCGAGGCATTGGGCGGGAGGGTGGGATTGGAGGGAGGGAGGGATTGGGAGAGAGGGATTGGGAGGGAGGGATTGGGAGGGGGATTGGGAGCGAGGCATTGGGCGGGAGGTTGGGATTGGGAGGGAGGGAG
>NW_027309110.1:0-52000 GCF_047496885.1 Scyliorhinus torazame
GTCCCTTTATTGTTCCGAGCCCTTCTCAGCAAACCTCTGGGTATTTGCACAGGAGTTCGTTCAGGCGGCCATTTTCCAGCTGGAAAATGTTTACCCAATCCAGCTGGATCTCTTTTAGCCAGTTTCGTCCCAATAAGCTTGTATTCTAATTGGCCAATCTCAAAGGCCTGGTCCATATCATTGCAGATTGATGTTGCATATTCCCAGGGCAGAGGAGAACAGTACTCATGAACTTCTCCGGGTGAACAATTTGGGACACTATTGGAATGGGGTGTTAATTAAACTAAACAATGTCTCTGAAAATGCAATCCAAAAGACAGATAGAATATACTCCATCGACTTCTGGGTATGCAAAGGAAGGGGAAATAACTGGTTGTGCCCGGAGAAAGCCATTAGTGTGGAAGATTGCAGCGAGTTCAATACATACGAGAACTGCATGTTAGCGGTCGAAGTAAACAACCAGTATGTGTTTCATAGTGCTCAGTACTTGACCAATTACTACATTGTGACATCATATAGCAACTATACCAAGCGAGGCATTGTGTGTGAGTTGACTGGGCATAATGTTGCTCTAACCAATTTATCTGACTCAATTGCCATTGGCCATCATGAACTGACTGCATGCAGGGGTGAGTCCATCGTGGAAGTAGATGACCTCAAGCCAACTGATGATGACAGACAGATTTACCGATACATCCAGAAGGGACTTTCACGCATCCCGCACTTACGGGCTGACTGGGAAGGACTTAAGAAGGAGGCAACACAGATTGACCACCTCTGGAACAAGGAGCAGGAGCAGATTAAGTCCCACACCGAAAAGGCTGAGGAGCTGTTTAAATCACAGAACCTTTTCTGTAAAATATGGATTTGGGGACTGAATACCAACATCCATCCATGGATACACGTTATATTTTACATTGTTTTAATTCTGCAACTGATTATACTGCTCGTGTTTTTATGATACTGTTGCCTCAGACGATGAATTAGGGAATGGCGGAAAGACAGATGTCCTCTAGATAAAGAGGAACTGTCTTACCTATAGACCATTCCACACTTATGCCTGAATTGAGTAAGTTCATTATGTCTATTTAATTGCCTATTCTTGGACTAGCCAAGGACCAAAAGGGGAGACTGCATGGGGGTGTCCTGAGAAGATACCCCTTAAAACCAGAGAGCTAGGATAACACCAGAATAGTTCTACATGAATTAGTTTATTAAGGAATAAGACTAATCATAGAAAGTATACCCAGTAATCGTTATTAAGCATTTTAAACATATATTTTTAGGACATACCAATAATAAGCATTCAAACTCATGCTAGAAGCTGTGGCCACAATGCATGATGGGATTTAAGCAAGCTACGTTCCCATGATTTTAAGACAAACATGATTAGACAAAATTAGTGTGGTCAGCAATAACACAGTCAACTCAGTAAACAGTTCTTATCAATGCCCCCTTTCCAAAAACCCCCTTCCCCCCCCAACTTCCCCTCCCCCCTCCCCGCCCCACCACCCCCTCCCCGCCCCCTCCCCTCTCCCCCCTTGTCCCCCCCTCTCCCCCTCCCCCTCCTCTCCCCCTCCCCCTCTCTCCCTCCCCCTCTCCCCCTCCCCCTCTCTCCCCCCCCTCTCCCCCCCCTCTCCCCCCTCCCTCCCTCCCCTTCCCTCTCTCCCCCTCCCATCCTTCCGCCCCCTCTCCCCCTTCTCCTCCCCCTCCACCACCCTCTCTCCCCCCTCTCTCCCCCCTCCTCTCTCGCCCCCCTCTCTCTCGCCCCCCCTCTCTCCCCCCCACCCCACTCTTCCCCCCTCCCTCACCCCCCTCTCTCCCCCTCTCCCCGCTCCCCTCTCTCCCCTCCCCCTCCTGTCCCCCCCACTCTCCCCCTTCCCTCTCCCCCTCCCATCCTTCCACCCCCCCATCCCCCCTTCCCCTCCCCCACCATCCCCCCTCTCCCCCTCTCTCCCCCCTCCTCTCTCGCCACCCCTCTCTCGCCCCCCTCTCTCCCCCCACCCCCGCTCTTCCCCCCCTCCCTCACCCCCCTCTCTCCCCGCTCCCCTCTCTCCCCTCCCCCCTCTCCCCCCTCTCTCCCTGTGGTGGTATGTATTAGGGGTAATATGGTACCTGTGAAGCCGAGAGGCTATTGGCTGACAGGTCCCGGGTCCTGGTTGGATCTGCCGACTTCTGGCTCCGCCCTGAAGAGCTCGAGTTCTCCCAGCAGCCACATTCTGTAACTGAGCTGCTGGGGAAAAAGTCTTGCTTAATAAAGCCTCGATAGACTTCATCACTTCTCGACTTGTGTAAGTCATTGTACGCTACAATTTATTAAGCAAGCTTAAAGGACTATGGAGCTCCGGATCGCCCCGGAGTGCCTGCGGATCAGCCCCCAGGCAGCAAACACGGCGGCCGTGTTTAAACACTGGCTAGCATGCTTCGAAGGCTACCTTTGAACGGCCCCCGGCCGGACCACGGAAGAGCAGAAAATGCAGGTCCTGCATTCCAGGGTGAGCCCGGAGATCTACATGCTTACTAAAGATGCGGAGGACGGCGCTCGCTTTGCTGAAAGGCGTCTACATTCGGCCCATAAACCAGGACTACGCGCGCCACCAATGCGCGACGAGACGGCAAATTCCCGGAGAATCGCTCGACGAATTCTACAGTGCGCTGCTGATTTTGGGACGAAACTCCAACTGCCCGTTGGCGAGCGTGATCGAGCACACGGACCTGCTAATCAGAGCCGCATTCGTGGCAGGTATGACTTCTCCCCAAATTCGTCAGAGACTTTTAGAAAGAGAGTCGCTAGGACTCTCAGAGGCACAGGCCCTTGCGGCCTCCCTCGATGTGGCCTCACAAAACGCCCGCGCCTACGGCCCCTTGGGCTCCGTAGACCCCCGTTGCGACCGACTCCCTGGTACCCCCCACCCCGCCCCCGCAAGCTTGCGCGGCTAGAGCATCAGACCATCCTGGTGGGGCCTGCTGCTACTTTTGCGGGCAGGCGAAACACCCCCGGCAGCGCTGCCCGACCCGCGCAGCTATTTGTAAAAGCTGCGGCAAAAAGGGCCATTACGCGGCGGTGTGCTGGTCCCGTGGGGGTCGCCGCAATCCCCGGGGAAGAACGAGGACACAGATTCCAAACCCCCCCCAACGATCCATGCGCGACCCGCAGGCTTCCTGACCAGGCTTCATGCGCACTTAACAAGTCATCCTTTTGATAAATCCTATCCATAAAACGCAATAGAATCTCCAGCCCTTCTTCTGAGTCTAACTCTTCCAATTCCAGTTCAGAAAATACTTTGCTTCGGATTTTATTCTCATAAGGTAGAGAAAGAGCCAATGCCATACCTGGTTTCCTCTTTCCCAAGGCAGTTATCTTAGTCCACATAACAACTTCACTTCTCCATTGGTCGTATGATTCCCTTTCAGAAAATAATGACGGATAGTCATATCCGGACATCTTTATTCTAGGCTCTGCCATATATATATATTTTTTTTTTTCCATCTCACTCACTCCTTGGTTGATGCAGAAAATGTTTTCTTTCTTCTGGAAAAGTTGCATCTTTCAACCCTTTACATTTTCACAGCAACCATCCTCCTACCACTGTTAGCTTCTGGCTGTTGTTGATGAAAGAGTCAAGACTTCTGCTCCTTTTCACAAACACCTTTATTTTCCTTGAATATATTCTATACAAAGCTCTATCACCACACCACATCACATTCCACAAGAGCCACCTGCAACCCTTTACATATCAGTGTTAATTATTTGATACTTAACATCAATGAGACATCTAATTGTAATGTCTCTTAACCCATTCCTTAACAACCAATTGGCTATTTTCCAACAATTGACAAAGGTGGGCTTTCGACAACAAGCTCTCCCGCAATTTCAACAAAACAAAGGAGCTAGTCATTGATTTCAGGAAGCAAAGTATTGTACACACCCCTGGCTGCATCAATGGTGCCGAGGTGGAGATGGTTGACAGCTTCAAATTCCTAGGTGTGTGCCCCACCAACAATCTGTCTTGGTCTACCCACGTCGACTCTACGACCAAGAAAGCACAACAGTGCCTATACTTCCTCAGGAAACTAAGGAATTTTGACATGTCCACATTGACTCTTACCAATTTTTACTGGTACACCATAGAAAGCATCCTATCTGGTTACATTACATGGCAACTGCTCAGCCCAAGACCGTAAGAAACTATAGGGAATTGTGAACACAGCCCTGTACATCACGTGAACCCGCTTCCTATCCATTAACTCTGTCTACACCTTCCGCTGCCTTGGGGAAGCAGACAGCATAATCAAAGACCCCTCCCACCCAGGTTATTCCCTCTTCCAACTTCTTCCATCGGGCAGGAGATACAAAAGTCAGAGAATATGCACTAACAAAGTCAAGAACAGCTTCTTCCCTCTGTTCCAAGACTCCTGAATGACCCTCTTGTGGATTGAACTGATCTTTCCATGCATCTTCTCTATTGAGTAGTACTACACTCGGTATGCTTCACTCGATGTCTATGTCGAAGTATTTACATTGTGTATTTATCGTATGTCCTATGTTTTTCTGATGTAGAGATGCCGGCATTGGACTGGGGTGGGCAAGATGATACCGTATCATCTTGCATCATTGAATTTGTCCACGTGAGAGTTGTGGAACCCATCTCTTCATTCACCTGATGAAGGAGCAGTGCTCCGAAAGCTAGAGATTCAAAACAAACCTGTTGGGACTTTAACCTTGTGTTGTAAGACGTCTTACTATGTTTTTCTTGTAAGGAACAGTCTGTCTGGGCTGTACTCAGAACAATACTTTTCACTGTACCTTTGTGCAGTGACAATAAACCCAAATCCTTAAGATATAAATGAAGGGGTCTCGAGAAGCCAGATTCTGGGTGTTGTTTTAAAATGTTATCCAAGTTTTCAGAGCCTTCTCTTCCCTTGCTGGACTGAGAAGGGTGGTGAGAAGTCTGTTCAATTTTTAGAGTTAAGCTTTCTCCTCTTCCTGCTAATTAGTATTAATTGACAATTTGCTTTTTATCTTTCTGACTAATTCTGATTACCAAATCTTCTAAATTCACCATTTGAAGTGTTCTTTCTTCTCATGTTATTAAATCTATAGAAGTTAATCTGATTTACAATTGGGGAGTTAGTGCAATCAATAGAACCCCATGAATATTAGTTCAAATAAATCTTAGTTGGAAACATAGAAAATAGGAGCAGGAGGAGGCTATTAGGCTCCTTGAACCTGCTCCACCATTCAACCTGATCATGGCCGATCCTCTATCTCAACACTATGGACCAGAACTCTCCCAATATTCCACTCCAGCACTCTCCCAATATCCCTTGACACCTTTAGAGTCTAGCAATCTATCTATTTTGTTCTTAAGTATACTCCATGGTTTGGTCTCCATAGCCTTATGTGGTCCAGAATTCCACAGAATTACCATCTTCTGATTGAAGAAATTTCTCCTCATCTCAGTCTTAAATAGCCTTTTCCGAATCCAAATACTTTGATCCTTTTTCTAGACCCCCCCAGCTGGAGGAAACAACATCCCTGCATCCGGTCTTTCCAACCCTGCATCCAGTCTTTCCAACACTGTCAGAATGTTATACGTTTCTGATGAGATGGTGGGGGATCATGAGGAGCATCTTGATTTGTTGGCGGCTGAGATGCGGGTGATGCAAAATACCCAGAAGCTGCTTCAGAATGTGGAGGATCAGGAGAACCGCTCCTGGTGACGGAACTGGAGGACCGTTGGGTTGCCAGATGGCATTGAGGACGCTGGCTCATATGTGGCCAAGATGTTGGAGACGTTTCTGGGAGAGGGGGTCTTTGAACAGCCCCTGGAAGTGGACCGGGCACACAGGGCACTGATGAGGAAGCCTCAGGGCAACAAGAGTTGCACCGGCTTCTGGACAAGGAGCGGATCCGGAGGTGGGCCAGACAGACGAGGCGGTGTATCTGGGATGGCAGCGAACTTTGAGTATACCAGGACCTCGGTACGGAGCTGGCCAAGAGGAGAGCGGCTTTAACAAAGTAAAGGCTACCCTCTTGAAGAAGGGGCAGATATCCATGGGTACGGCGGGAGGGCAGTTGAGGAGAGCTAATGGGAGCGGGGGGGGTCTTTGACTACAGGGAAAAGACAAGTAGGATGTTGCCGCATCAATTGAGGAAGCAGTAGGCGGCGAGGGAGGTCAGAAAGGTGAAGGATAGGGGGTGGAATGCGGTCTTGGATCCGGTGGGAGTGTATGGGGTGTTCTGGGACTTTTATGAGAGATTGTAGGAGTTGGAGCCCCTGTCTGGGGTGGAGGGAATGAGGCATTCTTTAGAGGAGGAGGACCTGGTGGAGGGTATGGGGGTGATGCAGCTGGGAATGGCCCCAGGTCCGGACGGATTCCCAGTGGAATTCAACAAAATGTTTTTGGGGGACTTGGGGCCCCTGCTAGTAAGGGTGTTTAATGAGGCGAAGGAACAGGGGGTGCTCCCCTTGACGCAGGCCTCTAACCCCTTAATTTTAAAGAGAGACAAAGATCCAGAGCCGTGTGGGTCCTACAGGCCAATTTCACTGTTAAATGTGGACTCCCAAGTTGCTGGCCAAGATCTTGGCCTCAAGGATTGAGGACTGTGTGCCGGGGTCATAGCTGGGGTTTGTAAAGGGGAGGCATTTGTCGACCAACATCAGGCGGCTGTTGAATGTTATAATGAGGAGCGTTGAAGTGTGGAGGTGGTGGTCGCCACGGATGCAGAGAAGGCCTTCGACCAGGTGGAGTGGGGCTATCTGTGGGAGGTGCTGGGGTGGTTTGGGCAGGGATTTGTGGATTGGGTCTGGTTGTTGTACGGGCGCCGGTAGCGAGTGTACGAATGAACCGGATGAGTTTGGAATATTTCAGGCGGCACAGGGGAACGGGGCAGGGTGCCCACTCTCCCCATTGCTCTTTGCCTTGGCAATAGAGCCATTGGCAATGGCGCTAAGAGTGCAAGGGACTGGCGGGGTATAGTGCAAGGGGTGGTGGAGCATAGGGTCTCGCTGTACGCGGATGATCTGCTGCTCGACATTTCAAACCCTTTGGAAGGTATTGGGGGATTATGGGTATATTGGTGGAGTTTGGCCGGTTTTCGGGTTATAGACTGAATATGGGGAAGAGCGAGGTTTTTTTAGATTCAAGCGAGGGTGCAGGAGAAGAGGCTGGTGGAGCTGCCGTTTAGAGTAATGGGGGCAAGCATTCGGTATTTGGGTATTCAGGTGGTGCGGGGGTGGGAGCAGTTGCACAAGTTGAATCTGGCACGGTTGGTGGAACAGATGAAAGGGGATTTCAGGAGGTGGGATGTGCTCCCGCTGTCGGGATGGGTACAATTGGTGAAGATGACGGTCCTCCCGAGGTTCTTGCTTGTGTTCCAGAATCTCCCGATCTTCATTCCAACGGCTTTTTATTAGGAGGGTGAATGCACTGATTTTGGGGTTTGCCTGGGCGGGAAAGGACCCGCGGGTAAAGAAAGTGCTGCTGGAACGGGGTGGAGAGGGGGGCGTGTTAGCTCGCCCAAATTTGATGAATTACTACTGGGCAGCTAATGTAGTCATGGTTAGGAAGTGGGTTGTGTGGGGTCGGTGTGGGAACAGATGGAGGCAGCCTCTTGCAAATACATAAGTTTGGGGGCACTGTTGACGGCGCCTTTACCGTTCTTGCTGGCCAGGTACTCCACAAGCCCAGTGGTGGTGACGGCCCTGAGGGTGTAGGGACAGTGGCAGTAGCACCTGAGGCTGGAGGGGGCCTCAGTTTGGGCACTGATTTGCGGGAATCACAGGTTTGCTCCAGGGGGCTGGACAGGGGGGGATCGGGGGTGGTAATGGGCAAGGATTGTGCAGTTTGGGGACCTATTCGCTGGGGGCAGCTTTTCGAGCTTGAAAGGGCTGGTGGATGAATTTGAGTTGCCCATCGGGAATGGGTTCCGGTATTTGCAGGTGAGGGATTTTGTCTGGAAGCAGGTACAGTCCTTTCCTCACTGCCGCCCCAGGGGCTACAGGACAAGGTGGTATCAGAAATAGGGGTAGGTGAGGGTCAAGTGTCGGAAATTGATAAGGAATTGGGAGGGAGCCCCGAAAGGTGTAGTGAAGTGCAAGTGGGAGGAAGAGTTGGAGAGGGAGGTGGAGGTTGAAGTGTGGGAGGAAGGTTTGAGGAGGGTGAACAAGTCCTCGTCGTGTGCAAGTCGTGTGCCTTAGGCAGTTCAAGGTGGTCCACAGGTCATATATGACTTTGGCCAGGATGAGCAGACTTTTTGAAGGGGTGGAGGATAGGTGGTGCACGGATGGGCCCGCGAATCATGTACAGATGATTTGGGCCTATGCGAAGCTTGGGGGATTGTGGAAGGGGTTTGCCAACGTTGTGTCGGAGGTCTTGAAGGTAAAGGTGGTCCCGAGTCCGGAAGTGGCGATCTTTGGAGTATCAGAAGATCCGGGAGTCCAGGGGGCAAGAGAGGCCGATGCTAGGCCTTTGCTCCCTGGTAGCTGGAGACGGATCTCATTGGAATGGAGGCACTTGGGCCGCCGAAACTAGGGGTGTGGGTGTGTGACCTGGCAGAGTTTCTTCGGCTGGAGATGATAAAGTTCGCCTTGAGAGTGTCTGTGGAGGGGTTTGCCAGAAGGTAGCAGCCATTCATCGACTTCTTTGCGAGCAGATAAGATGTCAGCAGGGGGGTTACAAATAAGGAGGTAGGGGAGTTGGGAAGCGGGATGTGAAGTATTTAGTTGGTTTGATTATTTGCAGCCCTGTTGGCTTGTTTTATGGTTGTGTTTGACGTGTAAATATATAAATGCATCAATAAAATGTTTTCCCCCCCCAAAAAAGTACAAGCTAGGATGGTGTGTTCCTCCCTGATGCCAGGATCCTAGATGTCTCTAAACGGCTACAGATCATCCTGAAACAGGAGGGTAAACAGACAAACGTCATTGTCCACATTGGTACGAATGACATAGGCAGAAGAGGGAAGAGAACCTGCAAAGGAGTTAGGTCAGGAGCTTAAAAGCAGGGTAGTAATTTCAGGATTATTCCCCATGCCATGTGCTGGTGAGGCTTGGAACAGGGAGATAGTACAAAGAACAAAACAGCACAGGAAAAGGCCCTTCGACCATCCAAGCCTGTGCCGATCACATATCCTATCCATACCCCATCTGGTTATGTGCCTATCTAGATAAGTCTTAAAGGTCGCTAACGTATCTGCCTCAGCCACCTCACTTAGCAGTGCATTCCAGGCCACCACCACCACCGTGTGTGAAAAAACTTCCCCCGCACATCTCCACTGAACCTTACCCCCTCCCCTAACCTTGAACCTGTGCCCCATTGTAATTGTCATTTCTGCCCTGGGAAAAAGTCAACTGTTCACCCTGTCTATACCCCTAATAATTTTATCAACTTCTAGCAGGTCGTCCCTCAGCCTCCGCCTCTCTAGGGAGAACAATCCCAGTTTATTCAATCTCTCCTCATAGCGAATACCCTCCATACCAGACAACATCCTGGTAAACCGTTTCTGTACTCTCTCCAAAGCCTCCACGTCCTTCTGGTAGTGCGGTGACCAGAATTGGACACGGTATTCCAAATGTGGCCTAACCAACGTTCCATAAAATTATAACAATTTTCAAGCTTTTATACTCTATACCCCGTCCTATGAAGCAAGCATGCCATTTGCTTCCTTCACCACCATTTCCACCTATGCTGTCATTTTTATGGATCTGTAGACCTGCATGCCCAGATCTCTGTGTCTCTATGCTCCTGATGGTTCTGCCATTTATTTTATAGATCCCACCTGAATTGGATCTACCAAAATGCATCACCTCGCATTTTCCGGGTTAAGTTCCATCTGCCATCTCTCTGCCCAATTTTGCAGCCTAACTATATCCTGTTGTATTCTCTGACAATCTTCAATCCTGCAATCTTAGTATCATCCACAAACTTGCTAATCAGACCCGCTACGTTTTCTTCCAAGTCATTTATATATATTACAAAGAGCAGAAGTACCAAAACTGATCCTTGCGGAACACCACTAGTTACAGACCTCTATTCTGAAAAACATCCTTCCACTGCTACCCTCTGTCTTCTGTGGCCAAGCCAGTAGTTCACCCTTGACCCCATGTGATCTAATCTTTTGCACCAGCCTGCCATGAGGGACCTTATCAAATGCTTTAATAAAATCAATGTAGACTGTAGCCACTTAAAATAGCCAACTCCCGATTCAAAATGGCAAACGGCAAAGGCTGATGGGAAAGTCAGCCAACAGGACAAAAACGAGCAGCTGCAGGTTGGCTGTGTATTTACCTCTGGAAAGGCCAGACATGATCGATACCAGCAACCATCAGCATAACAAAACACCAGCCATCTGCATACTAATGAGCAATCCCCGGGAACAATAAGCAACATTTAGACACACAAAGCAAAACCAGACTCTTCGGCGCCAGCAGAAGCCGACACAAAAGGAGGTGAACGAGCACCTCAAGACCGCCCATCGATCAGGGAACCGCTCCAGCATTGGGGAAAATCAAACCAAGTGATTGGGACAAAGTCCAATCACTTGGGACCAGGTACAGGGTCCACCCCGAAAGGCGGGAAGCCCCTAGGGACTATAAGAATTGAGCCCCAAGTTCAAGTTGCTCGCTCTCTTCACTCTTCAGCAGCCGATCGAACCTGTAAGTCTTACTTCAACGCTCGCTACGAGATAGGCGCTCCTAGCTACCAACCTGTACCAGCTTCGAATCCCGCAGGCTCAGAACCCGAATGAAAGGCCATTTGTTTCCCTGACCTGGTGGGCCAGTTCCAAGTTAAGTATAGGCCTGTTAGTTGTAGAAGTAGCTTAGACGTAGAATTTGTGCATGAGTAGCGATTACGGTGTATAATAAATGTGCTTTGATTTAAATCTTACTAATCGGTGTATTGGATTATTGATCATTACTTGGACTTGAACCACGTGGCGGTATCAGAAAGATACCTGGTGACTCAAGAGCAAAGGTGATAAAACAGAGCAATTAAACTAAGGCAAAGTTAGCAACAAGACATCCACAGCCCTTCCCTCGTCAATCATTTTTGTCACCTCCTCAAAAAATTCAATCAAACAGTTGAACATGTGGCTAAAGTGCTGGGTATAGGAAGGAGGGCTTTAGATATATGGATCACTGGAATGTCTTCTGGGGAAGATGGGACCTGTACAAGGACAGGTTGCACCTGAACTGGAAGGCACCAATATCCTGGACAGGAGGTTTGCTAGTGTGGCAGCGGTTGGGAATCGGAACAGCAGGCCCCAAGTGTAGAGACTGGGGAAAAAAGTGAGACTGAGATAAGCATAGTGCAGAGTAAGAGTAGGCAGAGGGAAGTTGCAGGGCTCAGCGGGACTGGAGATAGGAAGTGCTTTTGCTTCAGTGCAAGTACAACAGGTATGACAGATGAACTGAGAGCCTGGATTACTGCATGGAACTATGATGTAATTGCAATTACGGAGACATGGTTAAAGGAGGGACAGGGCTAGCAGCTTAACATTTCAGGATATCGTTGTTTTAGATGGGACAGCAGGGGAAAGAGAAGAGGTGGGGGAGTTGCATTGCTGATTAGGGAGCAGATCACAGCTGTGTTAAGGGAGGACACATTGGAGGGATCCTGTAGGGAGGCATTATGGGTAGAGCTCAGGAATAAGGGTGAAATCACAATGTTGGGAGTGTACTTATAGACCTCCCAACAGCCTGCAGGAGACAGAGGAGCATTGTGTAGTAAGATACTGAAAGGTGTGAAAAAAAGCAGTTGTGATGGGTGACTTTAACTTCCTCCATATTGACTGGGAATCCCTTACAGCATCGACTCGGATGGAGAGCAATTTGTTAGATGTGTCCAGGGGGGCTTTTTGATACATTATGTTGACAATCCAACCAGGGAGGGGGCCATACTAGACCTGGTATTGGGGAATGAGCCAGGCCAGGTGATTTGATGTTTCAGTGGGGGAGCATTTTGGGCTTAGCGACCATAATTCCATAAGATTTTGAGTAGTCATGGATAAGGACAAGAGTGGCCTGCGAGTGAAGGTGCTTAATTGGGTGAGGGCCAATTACATCCAAATTCAACAGGAATTGGGGAATGTGGATTTGGAGCGGCTATTTGAGAGCAAAGCCACGTCTGACATGTGGGAGGCTTTTAAAGGCCAGTTGAGTGCAGGACAGGCATATCCTTGGAACAGGGAGGTAGTACAGTTGAGCACGTGGCTGAAGAGCTGGTGTAGGAGGGAGGGCTTTAGATATATGGTTATATTACCTTGTGTAATATAGTATATTACTCTTTTGAACCAGCTGAGTTGATGAAATGAACAATAGTCTTCTTGTAAAGATAAACTAATTTATTGAGTAAAAAAATATTTGAGAGTCCTTTTTACTTAATACTCAACTAGTAAAGAAATAAAATATTGCAAAGATAACTAACTATACAATGTAATAACAAAATAACTTATAACTTCTCTCTCCCTTTCTCGCTAGCTACTCTGTCTTGTCTGTTCACTCTCCTGAAGCACTCAAAGAGCGGGAAAGTCTTTTTTATATCACCTGATAGTGAGTCATCTGGTGTTGAATTGACTGTACTAGTTTTACATACATTGATGTGTATTGATATACAGTGATCACGACATATGGATCACTGGGGTGTCTTCTGGGGAAGGTGGGACCTGTACAAGAAGAACGGGTTGTACCTGAATGGAAGGGCACCAATAGCCTGGACAGGCACATCCCCGCAAAATGAAGGATAGAAATGGCAGGATTCTGGAACGATGGATGACAAGGGAAATTGTAAGCTTAGTCAAAGGGAAAAGGATGCATACAATAGGTCTTGGCATCAAAAAACTAACAAAGCCCTAGAGGAGTACAGTGAAAGTAGGAAGGAACATGGAATTAGGAAGGCTAAAAAAAGGGGACATGGAATGTCTTTAGTAAAAGACAAAGAGAATCCCAAGGCTTTGAATTCATATTTTAAGAGCAAGAGAGTAGGCCCACTCCAGGATAATGGAGGGAAGTTATGCGTGGAACCGCAGTAAGTGGGTGAAATCCTTAATGAGTACTTTGTATCGGTATTCACAAGGGAGAAGGACATGACAAATGTTGAGGTCAGGGATATGTTATGGGCCAGGGTTTATAGTATCCCAAAGTGTATGATGGAGTTCACCTGACACAACTTTTAATAGATTGTGGTATGGGGAGCACACGGCCCACTCTACAGGTGTGGTACAGCAGAAATGGAAAAGTATATTTTACAGCAAAACAATGTTTATTCTATGAACTCAAGTTAACCTGTTTAAAACATAGTGAACATCTTCGCAACCATTAATTCAAATACAACCCCCAAAGAATACACCACTAACTAATCCTTAAGCTGTCCTTTCAACATCCATAAGACTTTAAAAAAAAACTTTAAACAGAAGCACATCAGGTTAAAGTCACGACTGAGAGCAGTTAATAGTTTTAAATCACCAAAGTATCGATTTACAGTTTTAGATTACAGAGAGACTAATACCCCTTCTGGCTGTGACTGCAGCTATCCAGCTCTGAAAACGAAAATAAAACACACCCTGCAGCAAACAGCCTAAAACAAAAGTAAAAAGCTCACAGACAGCCCAGCTCCACCCACTCTGCAGTAACAAACATTCATTTCTTACAGGTACTCTCACATGACACCTCCCCCCCAAGAAAAAAAATAAACCATCAACTTCAAGGTGATTTCATTTTTCATCATTCTTTAAGAAATACACGCAGTAAATATACTTTATCGTTTCAAAAAATAACACACGCAAACAAGTATAATAATTTAGTCCATTTTTGTTCTTCTTCCTCCAACTTGAATCCTTCTCGATTGACAGTCTCTTTGAACAAGAAAGTCTCTGCACGACCCATCCATTTCTCGACGCCTCGGCATTTCTCTTTAAAGTCAGATACTTTAGTTCAATCTGATCACAGAGTCCCTTGTAATTCTCCAACACAGGAGCATTGGTTATCACAGCTTTCAGGCAGTCAAATGCCTGTTGACACTGCTGTCCACTGGAATTTGTTATGCTTCTTGAGCAAGTCCGTCAGTGGAGCCATCACGCTACAAAACGTTTGCACAGATGTTCGATCAAATCCACTGATGTCAAGAAATCGCATTATTTCCCTTCATCTTGGGGGTATCGGAAACTCCTCAATAACTGTTGGTTTCACATCCCGTGTGACCATTCGACTCTGTCCAATTGTATGGCCAAGGAAAGTGACTGGGCTTTTCCAAATTCACTTTTGGCTAGGTTTATCACCAAACCCGCCTCCTGAAGTCGATCAAATAACTCAATCAGATGTTTTAAATGTTCTTTCCATGTTTGGCTGAAAATGACCAGATGGTCGATGTATACCGCACAATTGGGTAATCCTGAAACAACTTTGTTAGTTAACCGTTGAAATGTGGCTGGGGCGTTTTTCATGCCAAATGGCATAACCTTGAATTGGCATATACCATCTGAAGTCACAAAAGCTGAAATTTTCACCCTTTCGGATAAAGGTACCTGCCAGTAACTTCCCAATTTATATCGACAAACTTGCCCACGTGATATCAATAACTCTTTCAGGTCAGTTCGTTTTCCCTCTGGAAGGCAACTCAACAATTTTTCCCAATTTTTAAGAACATCTTCATTTTCCAATTTAATTTGAGGTATGTCAAATTCACAGTCATCTGGATTTGGTTTGTCACTGAGTTAGAATCATTAAAACCTCCTCCTTTTTCTATCCTTCCCCTTCAAAGTACCTTTTCAGCATATTCACATGACACACTCGGTGAGTCTTCCTTCTGATGTTTTTACCACATAATTCACTTCACTTAAATTTCCTTTCAATCTGATAAGGTCCACAAAACCTTCCTTTTAAAGGTACACCTACCACTGGTAACAATACTAAAACTCAATCTCCACTGACAAAACTATGAATTTTGGATTTCTTGTCCGCGACCCGTTTCATCACATTTTGTGCAACTGTTAAATGTTGTCTCGCCAATTCACCTGCTCTATTTAATCGTTCCCAAAAATTTGACACGTAATCCAATAATGTAATTTCCGATTTCTCACTCACCAATTTTTCCCTAATCAATTTAAATGGTCCTCTTACCTCATGAACAAAAATTAGTTCAAAAGGACTACATTTGGTTGACTCATTAGGTGCATCCCGAATTGCAAACAGTATGAATGGAATTCCTTTATCCCAATCCTCTGGACCATGTTGACAATAAGCCGTCAACATTGTCTTTAATGTCTGATGCCACCTTTCTGACGCTCCCTGCGATTCTGGATGGTACGCAGTTGTTTTAAATTGTTTTATTCCCAAGCTATCCATAACTTCTTTGAATAACCTGGAGGTAAAACTTGATCCTTGATCCGATTGTATTTCTGTGGGTAGTCCATATCGAGTAAAGAATTTAAGTAACTCCTCCACAATCTTTTTAGCTGTAATATTACGTACTGGAATGGCCTCTGGAAAACTAGTAGACGCATCCATTATCGTCAAAAGATATGGATTCCCACTTTTTGTTTTAGGAAATGGTCCTACGCAATCAATCAGGACCCTTGTAAAAGGTTCCTCAAATGCTGGAATGGGAATTAAGGGCGCTGGTTTTATCACTGCTCGAGGTTTCCCTATCATTTGGCATGTGTGACATGATTGACAACATTTAACTGCATCTTTAGTCCAAGCCAATAAAAATGTTTCTGGATTTTAGTTTGCGTTTTCCTTATTCCCAAATGACCTCCCACTGGTCCCTCATGTGCAACTTGCAACACCTCCTTTCTATACCCTACCGGCAATACCACTTAATGAACTTCTACCCACTTTTCATCCGCCTGCATATGTAAAGGTCTCCATTTTCTCAGAAAAGACATCACTTTTACGGTAATAACACTCTGGTATACACGCAGATTCCTCTTCTGTATATGCTTTCTGATACATCCGTTTTACTTGTCTTTCTGTTGAAACTCCACCTATTAACTAAAAATATCTGCCTCATCCTCCACCTGTTCTTGTTCTTTTTCAACCATCTGATCAAAAATAGTTTTTGATAATTGCTCATCTTCACTCTTTGATTTCTCCTCGTCTTAACCTCTGACTTTGCGACTTTACTACACAATTCGGAAAAATCCCAGGATATTCGTCCTTCAACACTTCAATTGTCTGATTTTCCACTGGCTTATCAACCACAGTAGGCATCACTCCCACCTGCGATCCAATTACCCAAGATAAACTGTATTCCTGGACAACATAGTTTCTCTATTACTCCCACTACCACTTCACCACTCTTCACTGGACTTTCCAACCTTACCTGAAATAATGAACACTACTCCTCTCACCCTGAATTCCACATATTACCACCTTTTCTGGCAATATTCTTCCCAGACTACATAACTCCTCATCTCTTACCATTAAAGACTGACTAGCTCCCATACCTCTTAAAATTGTGACTTCTTTACTTACTCCTGACACACGAGTAAACTTTACCCACACAAGTAAATTCTTTAAAGAGATCTGGCACCTTATCAATCACCTCTTGATCAGGCCGTACAATATTTTGCACCTCCTTCGCTTCACTTGGGCTTTCCTTTACTTTAACAAACCCCACTGTCTTATCCTGTTTTACCACATCAGCCTTCCCAGTGCTTTTCTTCAACCACCAACACTGTGACTTTACATGGCCTACTTTATTACAGTGAAAACATTTGAAATTTTTCACTTCTTTTCCACTCTCCTGGATTTCTTTTTTAATCTGAGGTACACTCATTATCTCCCATCAGATCACCTTTACACCTCGAGTATTTCTCATGTCCCCGGTTTCTATCCCTCACAGGCTGAAACTGATGTCGGAAACCAAGCTTTAATTTATGAACTAATTCATAATCATCTGCCATTTCTGCTGCTAATCGCGCCGTTTTAACCCTCTGCTCTTCCACATGAGTTCTCACTACATCAAGAATTGAACTTTTGAACTCCTCCAAAAGCATAATTTCTCTGACAGCTTCATACTTTTTGGTCTATTTTCAAAGCCCTTATCCACCTATCAAAATTACTGTTTGATCCTTTCAAACTCCATGTATGTTTGACCAAATTCTTTCCTTAAATTTCTAAACCTTTGTCTGTCGGCATCAGGCACTAGTTCATATACACGCAAGATGGATGTTTTCACCTCCTCATACGTCCCAGATACCTCCTCAGGTAGTGATGCAAACACTTCACTAGCTCTACCTACCAGCTTGGTTTGAATCAGTAATACCCACATGTCCTGTGGCCATTTTATTTGTTTCGCTACCTTCTCAAATGAAATGAAAATGACTTCTACTTCCTTCTCATCAAACCTCGGCAATGCTTGGACATATTTAATAGATCTCTATTAGATCTCTAATAGATAATAATAGAGGATAAATACGGCAATTTTCGGGAACCTTGGATGACGAGAGATATTGTAGGCCTCGTCAAAAAGAAAAAGGAGGCATGTGTCAGGGCTAAAAGGCTGGGAACAGACGAAGCCTGCGTGGAATATAAGGAAAGTAGGAAGGAACTTAAGCAAGGAGTCAGGAGGGCTAGAAGGGGTCACGAAAAGTCATTGGCAAATAGGGTTAAGGAAAATCCCAAGGCTTTTTACAAGTACATAAAAAACAAGAGGGTAGCCAGGGAAAGGGTTGGCCCACTGAAGGATAGGCAAGGGAATCTGTGTGGAGCCAGAGGAAATGGGCGAGGTACTAAATGAATACTTTGCATCAGTATTCACCAAAGAGAAGAAATTGGTAGATGTTGAGTCTGGAGAAGGGTGTGTAGATAGCCTGGGTCACATTGAGATCCAAAAAGATGAGGTGTTGGGTGTCTTAAAAAATATTAAGGTAGATAAGTCCCCAGGGCCTGATGGGATCTACCCCAGAATACTGAAGGAGGCAGGAGAGGAAATTGCTGAGGCCTTGACAGAAATCTTTGGATCCTCGCTGTCTTCAGGGGATGTCCCGGAGGACTGGAGAATAGCCAATGTTGTTCCTCTGTTTAAGAAGGGTAGCAAGGATAATCCAGGGAACTACAGGCCGGTGAGCCTTACTTCAGTGGTAGGGAAATTACTGGAGAGAATTCTTCGAGACAGGATCTACTCCCATTTGGAAGCAAATGGACGTATTAGTGAGAGGCAGCACGGTTTTGTGAAGGGAAGGTCGTGTATCACTAACTTGCTAGAGTTTTTCGAGGAGGTCACTAAGATGATTGATGCAGGTAGGGCAGTGGATGTTGTCAAAATGGACTTTAGTAAGGCCTTTGACAAGGTCCCTCATGGTAGACTAGTACAAAAGGTGAAGTCACACGGGATCAGGGGTGAGCTGGCAAGGTGGATACAGAACTGGCTAGGCCATAGAAGGCAGAGAGTAGCAATGGAAGGATGCTTTTCTAATTGGAGGGCTGTGACCAGTGGTGTTCCACAGGGATCAGTGCTGGGACCTTTGCTCTTTGTAGTATATATAAATGATTTGGAGGAAAATGTAACTGGTCTGATTAGTAAGTTTGCAGACGACACAAAGGTTGGTGGAATTGCGGATAGCGATGAGGACTGTCGGAGGATACAGCAGGATTTAGATTGTTTGGAGACTTGGGCGGAGAGATGGCAGATGGAGTTTAATCCGGACAAATGTGAGGTAATGCATTTTGGGAGGTCTAATGCAGGTCGGGAATATACAGTGAATGGTAGAACCCTCAAGAGTATTGAAAGTCAAAGAGATCTAGGAGTGCAGGTCCACAGGTCATTGAAAGGGGCAACACAGGTGGAGAAGGTAGTCAAGAAGGCATACGACATGCTTGCCTTCATTGGCCGGGGCATTGAGTATAAGAATTGGCAAGTCATGTTGCAGCTGTATAGAACCTTAGTTAGGCCACACTTGGAGTATAGTGTTCAATTCTGGTCGCCACACTACCAGAAGGATGTGGAGGCTTTAGAGAGGGTGCAGAAGAAATTTACCAGAATGTTGCCTGGTATGGAGGGCATTAGCTATGAGGAGCGGTTGAATAAACTTGGTTTGTTCTCACTGGAACGAAGGAGGTTGAGGGGCACCCTGATAGAGGTCTACAAAATTATGAGGGGCACAGACAGAGTGGATAGTCAGAGGCTTTTCCCCAGGGTAGAGGGGTCAATTACTAGGGGGCATAGGTTTAAGGTGAGAGGGGCAAGGTTTAGAGTAGATGTACGAGGCAAGTTTTTTTACGCAGAGGGTAGTGGGTGCCTGGAACACGCTACCGGAGGAGGTGGTGGAAGCAGGGACGATAGTGACATTTAAGGGGCATCTTGACAAATACATGAATAGGATGGGAATAGAGGGATACGGACCCAGGAAGTGTAGAAGATTGTAGTTTAGTCGGGCAGCATGGTTGGCACGGGCTTGGAGGGCCGAAGGGCCTGTTCCTGTGCTGTACATTTCTTTGTTCTTTGTTGTTCTATCTCCACCAAGCCTTCGACTTTGACGCTCTTTCTCACTACCCTCATCACTATCCTCAACTGTACACTTCCCTTTACGTCTGCCAATTTTAACTGACTGTCATGTTTCATGGCCATTTTCTGAAGTTCAAACTCTCTCTTTATCTTTTTCCCTTTCTCTTTCTTCTGCTAGGGCTATTCTTTCTGTTTTCCTTTCTTCTCTCTTTTTCCTCTCTCTCTCTCTTTCGTATTCAAGCTGCTTTCTTTCTCATGTTCCAATTGTTTAATTTGTAACTGAATTTTTGCTATTTCCAATGAGTCCAACTATATCTCAGGCAACTTTAAATAGAACATAGAACATAGAACAATACAGCGCAGTACAGGCCCTTCGGCCCACGATGTTGCACCGAAACAAAAGCCATCTAACCTACACTATACCATTATCATCCATATGTTTATCCAATAAACTTTTAAATGCCCTCAATGTTGGCGAGTTCACCACTGTAGCAGGTAGGGCATTCCACGGCCTCACTACTCTTTGCGTAAAGAACCTACCCCTGACCTCTGTCCTATATCTATTACCCCTCAGTTTATGGCTATGTCCCCTCGTGCTAGCCATTTCCATCCGCGGGAGAAGGCTCTCACTGTCCACCCTATCTAACCCTCTGATCATTTTGTATGCCTCTATTAAGTCTCCTCTTAACCTTCTTCTCTCCAACGAAAACAACCTCAAGTCCATCAGCCTTTCCTCATAAGATTTTCCCTCCATACCAGGCACCCGCTCCAAAGCCTCCACGTCCTTCCTATAATGCGGTGACCAGAACTGTACGCAATACTCCAAATGCGACCGTACCAGAGTTCTGTACAGCTGCAACATGACCTCCTGACTCCGGAACTCAATCCCTCTACCAATAAAGGCCAACACTCCATAGGCCTTCTTCGCCACCCTATCAACCTGGGTGGCAACTTTCAGGGATCTAAGTACATGGACACCTAGATCCCTCTGCTCATCCACACTTTCAAGAACTTTTCCATTAGCCAAATATTCCACATTCCTGTTTTTCCTTCCAAAGTGAATCACCTCACACTTCTCTACATTAAACTCCATTTGCCACCTCTCAGCCCAGCACTGCAGCTTATCTATATCCGTCTGTAACCTGCTACTTCCTTCCACACTATCGACAACACCACCGACTTTAGTATCGTCTGCAAATTTACTCACCCACCCTTCTGCGCCTTCCTCTTGGTCATTGATAAAAATGACAAACAGCAACGGCCCCAGAACAGATCCTTGTGGTACTCCACTTGTGACTGTACTCCATTCTGAACATTTCCCATCAACCTTCTTTCAGCTAGCCAATTTCTGATCCACATCTCTAAATCACCCTCAATCCCCAGCCTCCGTATTTTCTGCAATAGCCTACCGTGGGGAACCTTATCAAACGCTTTGCTGAAATCCATATACACCACATCAACTGCTCTACCCTCGTCTACCTGTTCAGTCACCTTCTCAAAGAACTCGATAAGGTTTGTGAGGCATGACCTACCCTTCACAAAGCCATGCTGACTATCCCTTATCATATTATTCCTATCTAGATGATTGTAAATCTTGTCTCTTATAATCCCCTCCAAGACTTTACCCACTACAGACGTGAGGCTCACCGGTCTATAGTTGCCGGGGTTGTCTCTGCTCCCCTTTTTGAACAAAGGGACCACATTTGCTGTCCTCCAGTCCTCTGGCACTATTCCTGTATCCAATGATGACATAAAAATCAAAGCCAATGGTCCAGCAATCTCTTCCCTGGCCTCCCAGAGAATCCTAGGATAAATCCCATCAGGTCCCGGGGACTTATCTATTTTCAGCCTGTCCAGAATTGCCAACACCTCTTCCCTCCGTACCTCAATGCCATCTAATCTATTTACCTGGATCTCAGCATTCTCCTCCACAACATTATCTTTTTCCTGAGTGAATACTGACTTCTCTGAGCTTACTAAAACACCTAAACCCCGGAACCTGCAACATCCATTCCTGTCCCTGCTCTATCCATGTCTCCGAAATGGCCACAACATCGAAGTCCCAGGTACCAACCCATGCTGCCAGTTCCCCTACCTTATTTCGTATACTCCTGGCATTGAAGTAGACACACTTCAAACCACCTACCTGAACACTGGCCCCCTCCTGCGACGTCAAATCTGAGCTCCTGACCTCTATACTCTCATTCTCCCTTACCCTAAAACTACAATCCAGGTTCCCATGCCCCTGCTGCATTAGTTTAAACCCCCCCAAAGAGCACTAACAAATCTCCAAATGCTTAGCCATCGCCATAATGACCTTATCTTTTTGCATTTTGTCAGGTAATGTTAACTGCAATGTTTTTGCCAAATTGTCTGCTTTTAGTCTCTGTCCTGAAGGTACTGCGTGTTACCGTCTCCATCCCCAAAAACTTCAGAGCCTCTGAAAGAGCCATTGTCCACAACACACTCCCCACTTCAACTAAAATACCACACCTGAAAAGCAACCACACTATGCTCACCCCGCACTGTCTTTTAGATCACTAAGCCAATCCAATAGATAGACTTCTATCCCGGACAAGCCCCCAATTTGTTAAGGGCCAGGGTTTAGAGAACCCCAAAGTGTATCATGGAGTTCACCTGACCCACAACTTTTAATAGATTGTGGTATGGGGAGTACACGGCCCACTCTACAGGTGTGGTACAGCAGAAATGGAAAAGTATTTTTTAAAACAAAACAATGATTATTCTATGAACTCAAGTTAACCTTTTTAAAACAGTGAACATCTTAGCAATCATTAATTCAAATAAAAACCCCAAAGAATACAACATTAAGTAATCCTTCAGCTGTTTTAGCATCCATAAGACTTTAAAAAAAAAAACTTTGAACAGAAGCACATCAGGTTAAAGTCACTACTGAGAGCAGTTGTTAGTTTTAAATCACCAAAGGATCGATTTACAGTTTTTAGATTACAGAGACACTCATACCCCTTCTGGCTGTCACTGCAGCTATCCACCTCTGAAAACGAAACTAAAACACACCCTGCAGCAAACAGCCTAAAACGAAAGTAAAAAGCTGACAGACAGCTAGTTCCACCCACTCTCTGACATCACTGCAGTAATAAACACCCATTTCTTAAAGGTACTCTCACGACAGATACTTCGATGTACACCCATTTATAAACACCCATTTCTTAAAGGTATTCTCACAAGACAGATAGATGTGAACACGCTCTTGAGAACATCAATATATCAAAGGAGCAAATGTGGAGTATCCCAAATTGTATTCAGGTCGACAAGTCTCTGGAGCAGATGGGATCTATCCCAGGTTACTGCGGGAGGCAAGGGGAGAAACAGCTGGGCCCTAAACAGGTATCATCACATCCCCTTTGACCACAGGTGAGGTTCCAGAGGACTGGAGAATAGCCAATGTTGTTCCCTTGTTTAAGAAAGGAAGTAGGGATTATCCAGCAAATTATAGGCCAGTGAGCCTGACATCAGTGGTGGGGAAGCTTTTGTAAAAGATACTGAGGGACAGGATATATGTACATTTGGAGGAAAATGGACTAGTTAGTGACAGGCAACATGGTTTTGTATGGGGGCGGTCATGTCTCACCAACTTGATTGAGTTTTTTTGAAGAGATGACAAAAAAAGTTGAGGAGGGAAGGGCTGTGGATGTAGTTTATATGGACTTTAGTATGGCGTTTCACAAGGTCCCACATGGCAAACTTGTACAAAAACTAAATTCACGTGGCATTCAGAGTGGGCTGGCTAGATGAATACAGAACTAGTTTGGTTATAAAAGACAAGAGTAGCAGTGGAAGGCTGTTTTTCAGAATGGAGATCTGTATCTAGTGGTATCATAGAATTTACAGTGCAGGAGGCCATTCAGCCCATCAAGTCTACACCGGCCCTTGGAAAGAGCACCCTACTTAAACCCACACCTCACCCTATCCCCGTAACCCCACCTAACCTTTTTGGACACCAAGGGCAATTTAGTATGGCCCTTCCACCTAACCTGCACATCTTTGGACTGTGGGAGGAAACCGGAGCACCCGGAGGAAACCCACGCAGATACGGGGAGAACGTGCAGACTCCACACAGTTAGTGACCCAAGCCAGGACCCTGGAGCTGTGAAACAACAGTGCTACCATGCTGCCTTGGAGGAAAACGTGGGTGGTCTGATTAGTAAGTTTGCGGATGACACAAAGATTGGCGGAGTTACTGATAGTGTTCAGGATTGTCAGAGGTATACAGGGTATAGATAGATTGGCGACTTGGGCACGGAAATGGCAGATGGAGTTTAATCCAGACAAATGAGAGGTAATGCATTTTGGAGGATCAAATCTAGGTATGAATTATACTGTAAATGGCAGGACCCTTAGGAATAGTAACATACAGAGGGATCTGGTGTGCAGGTCCACAGTTCCCTGAAAGTGGCAACACAGGTGGCCAAGGTGAATAAGAAGGCATGTGTATGCTTGCCTTCATCAGCCAGGGCATTAAGTACAGGAACTGGGAAATCATGTTGCAACTATATAAAAGCTTGGTTAGACCGCATTTGGAATATTGCGTGCAGTTCTGGTCATCACATTATCAGAAGGACATGGAAGCTTTGGAGAGAGTGCAAAGAAGGTTCGCCAGGATGTTACCTGGTCTCGAGGGTGTTGGCTTTGGGGAAAGGTGGAATAAACTAGAATTGTTTTCACTGGAAAGATGGAGGCTGAGGGAAGACCTGATAGAGGTCTACAAAATGAAGAGAGGCATAGACAGAGTGGATAGTCAGAGGATTTTTCCAAGGGTGGAAGAGTCAATTGCAAGGGATACAGGTTCAAGGTGAGGGGGAAAAAAATTTAAGGGAGATGGGCAGGGCAAGTTTTTCCACACAGAGTGGTGGGCTAACAAGGATGGGAACAGAACATTTTAATTATTTAGGAAGACCAGGCAAAAATGAGAAAGTAGGTGGAATAGCATTATTAATCAGGGAGGAAATCAATACAATACTGAGGAAGGATACTGGCTTGGAAAATCATGATGTGGAACTGTATGGGTGGAAATAAGAAGCAACAAGGGGCAGAAAACATTGTTGGGGGTTGTCTATTGGCCCCCAACAGTAATCAAGATGTAAGAGAAGGTATTAAACAAGAAATCACGCATGCATGCTATTAGAGTGCAACTGTAATTATGGGCGATTTTAATTTACATATAGATTGGTCAAACCAAAGTCCATTTAGGATTGAGATGGAGAAAAAATTCATTCAAAGGGTAGTGAATCGGTGGAATTCTCTACTTTAGAAGGCTACAGAGGCCAAGTCACAATGTATTCAAGAGATATTTTTTAGATTTAACGGCATCAAGTCTGTCCCCCCCCCCCCACACACACACAAATTCTCTCGCTGTTTCACCTTTCCCACAAGTCGCACTGTTTTAACCTCTCTCTCCCCGAGGTCTTCCTGTTTCATCTTTTTTCTCCCTGAAGTCTTGCTGTTTGAACATAATTTGTCATTACATCTGTGCTGGCTTCCCTCAACTAATCCAGAATTGCCCAAATGACTCTCAGATTATCAGTTCTCGGAGCTTTTCCATGGAGGTTGTCCTGTAGTTGTTGGTCTTACCCTTGCAGCCTTTTTTGAAGTTGTGACATTTGCAATTCTCCTTTTCTCTAAGCCACTTCTGCATCCAAGGAAAACTGGAAAATTATGGTCAGTGCCTATGCAACTCCCACACTTACTTCCCTCAGTATCTTTGGATGCATCACTATCTAATAGTGATCTAACTGTAATTATAGTCAACATATCAAATACCTCTCAATTTTTTTTATTTCATCTGGTGTCTGAACTATCTCCTGTTTCATTCAGACATGGGCAACATCTTCTTGCTGCCCCTCCTCCCCAGACCATAGATTTAGATTTTGCTGGAGCAAATCACCTTTTGTTAAGTGTGGGAATTTGTGGTTACTCTTCAATTAATGTTGTGCTGCAAACTGCTGGCAGTGCAAGATAATAATGGCCTGGCAAGGCCAATAGGATATCTGGGACTATGATAAATTATGGAACAAATAGTCTAGCTACTTACAAATTGCGCACAAGATAAACCGAAACCAAAAAATTAATCACTTTTATTTTTTCTTTTTAAAAAATAAATCAAGTCTTTCATACATTAAACCATGATTCACCTCACTTCTGAGACATTTCCTTCTACATACAAAGTAAATGTAACTGTCTGGAAATTCAGACAAAAATAAACTCTTAAAAAAAAGTCAAAAAACAGAAGTGAACATAAGGAAACAAAAGTCGGAGAAACTCAAATCCACTTAGTCAGGGGCTCCATTCATACTTCAGGACCTTCACCACCAGGAATAAGCTGGAATGTTGAAAGAAGAGAGTTATACAAGTAACTTTGACTAGTTGTCACCATCTCCATTATTTATTACAATTGATAAATTACAGGTAGAGACATTAACCCATAAACCTTGGTTACAAGGTACAATCTGCATCCCCAGGTGACAGACAATTTATATATATTTGAGCTCATGAACTTGTATAGAAACTCTGCGCATTATCTATTGAAATTTGGCTTTTTAACCAGCAAAAATGTTGGCCTGGAACAATCCGAGCTCCAGGGCCTCCACTACTTCCTCGGAGCTTGTGATGCCAAAATCCTGCTCACAATCCCACTGGGACCCACAGTTTAGGAACCCTTGAATTAAGGACAATGAAAAAGAGGCCATTACCCAAATTGTACATGTAGCAGGGGAATGTAGGATGGGATATGCAGTGGGATAATATAAAGAGACTGGGTGAGAAATCAAACAAACAATTAGAAAGGCAGAGAGAAACTATGAAATTAAATAGTCAAGGCATATAGATGCTAAATATTTTACAGGTACATAAAAATTAAAGTTGAGATTATAACTCGGCTACTAAGGAATGGGCTGGATATCACAAGTGACAGAAATAACAAACTTTGAACAATTTGCATTCTTCAGTCTCTACCAGCAGATCAAATGAAAATGACATAATGAGATTAGAAGGTGTAAGATTCCCCTCATCTCTCGCTCATAGACAAGGTCTTAGTCCGGTTGAATAGGTATACAAAGCAGTTTTATTTCTTTTAAGAATTTATTTGCACAAAATTAAATCAAAAACTTTTCTGTGAGTACATTGAAATGTCCTTGATACACTGAAGAGTGAAAGCAAAAACTTCAAAATAATAGTGACTCCAGATTTACAAATTAACAAAGTCATTTCAAAAAAAGGCCCTTTTAAAAGTAATTTTCACAAATGCTTCAAGGATCTCCAACAGCTAAAATTCTTCTCTCTAATCAGTCAAACGAATCACATTCTTAAGGGAATCCTTATCTGGGTTTAGCCCCTTAATTGGTCCTAATTCTCAGCCGAGACCCCTTTGATTCGTTCAGGAAAGTGCCAGTCATTTAACAGGCGATTGATTAATGTCTAATTAACCAATTACTCCAAATTCAATTATCTTTCCCACGACTCATGTCCCACGTACAAACTCCCTATGTCATGTCTGGTCTCATATACGAGATTGTTTCAAACTCGTTGTACGTACCCTCATATTGCTTTTGTGCAGTACATTTTCTGCAACATTTGATACAGTCATGGAGAGGATTCAAAGGTTCGGTCAATTTTATAACTTACTCATATTTCTACAAATTCAATAATTTAAGAATCATTTTTTTCCAGTAAATATTCGATAATATTTTAAGGACTCCCTCTATAATTGTTGAATCCAACAGAAGACATATGACCACAAGCAGAAGAATAGGGAAAACATTACTGGGGGAGGCAGTGGCATAGTGGTAATGCCATTAGACTGGGAATCGATGCCCAGGCTAATGCTCTGTGGACACTGGTTTGAATCCCATCTGGTGGAATGCAAATTCACTAAATTCTGAAATTCAAAGCTAATCTCAATAATGAAACCATTGTCAACGGTCATAAAGAATAACCCCCATCTTGTTCACCAATGTCCATTTGTGAAGAAAATCTGCATTTCTGCCTTCGTGTGACTCCAAACCCACAGCAATGTCTCTTAAATGCCCTGCTGAAATAGCCCAGTATGACATTTAGTTGTATCAAATTGTGCAAGCCATTCCATTGGTTCGAAATGTTGATGAAGGGCAGCACGGTGACGCAGTGGTTATCCCTGCTGCCTCATGGCACTGAGGTCCCAGGTTTGATCCCGGCTCTGGGTCACTGTCAGTGTGGAGTTTGCACATTCTCCCCATGTTTGCGTGGGTTTCACCCCCACAACCTAAAAAAGATGTGCAGGGTAGGTGAATTGGCCACGCTAAATAACCCCTCAATTGGAAAAAAAATGAATTTGCTACTCTTTTTTTTAAAAAAAATGTTGATGAAGATTGAAACTGGCAACGACCTAGGCACTGGAAACAATGGAACACCCAGCCTCATCACCCCCACAAAGTCCTCCTTACTAACATCTGGTGGCGACTTGTAACCAAACATTGGGAGGCCGTCCCACAGACTGGTCAAGCAACAGCCTGCCATTGTCTGGAAGGTATGCCTCAGTGAACATGACTATGTCCCAATCATCACCATCCCTGAATAAGTCATGTCCTGCCAGAGGCAGCACAATCAGAGAAACACAGAATTGTTATGGCATAGGAGGGGGCTCATCGTGTCTCCACTGGCTCTCAAATAACCATCATGGTTTGGTGCTATTCTACCAGCCTTTTCCCCATATCTTTGTATAATGTTCCACTCAACCTCTTCATTCGCCTGAGGAAGGAGCTGTGCTCCAAAAGCTAGTGATTTGAAACAAACCTGTTGGACTTCTTACTGTACTCACCCCAGTCCAATGCCAGCATCTCCACATCATCGTTTCTCTTCAAGAAATCATCTATTGCCCCTCTTGAATCATTCAATTGGACCTACCTCCACCACACTTCCAGGCCGTGCAATCCACAAACTTGAAAAAAAATGTTTTCCTCCCATCATATTTTCTTATTTTGCAAATCACTTTACATCTGTACCCTCTCGTTCTTGATCCTTTTACAAGCAGGAAGTTCCTCCTTATCCACTCTGTCCAGTCCCTTCAGGATTTTGAACATTTCTCACAAATCTCCTCTGGGCTTTCACCGCAGCATAATTCATCGACATCGCTAAAGCAATTTGGTATTTGAACCAACAGGGGATCCAAATGCCTTCTTCGAAAACACAAGAGTGTTTTACATGGGTTAGATGATGTACAGGAGGTAAAACTGATCTTAAATGTTTTTAGTTCCAGCGATACGCTCCACCTCAAGCCCAAAATGTAGCCGGGGTACCGTAGAAGAAATGAAGGTGGCAATTTCAACTGCTGTAGGATATGACAGAGGGGACCCAGTGGATGGCCAGAATAAGTGTAGGCAAATGAGATGGGAACTGCATTGTATGCGGTTTGGGTCTTATTTTCTGAGGACAGATGTTTTTACTCTCGAGGGAGTGCAGTGAAGGTTTACCAGACTGAATGCAGGGATGGCGGGACTGTCATATGAGGAGAAATTGACTAGGTTAGGATTGTTCTCGCTGGATTTCAGAAGAATGAGTGGAGGTCTCATTGAGACTTATAAAATTCTAACAGGACGAGACAGGGTAGATGCAGGGAAGATGTTCCCTGTGGTGGGTGTGCCCAGAATCAGGGGTCACAGTCTGACGATTCACAGTAAACCATTTCAGACAGAGTTGAGGAGACTTTTCTTCACCCAGAGAGTGGCGAGCCTGTGGAGTTCATTACCACAGGAAATAGTTGATGCTAAAACATTCAATATATTCAAGGGGCGGCTAGATATAGCACTTGGGGCAAATGGAATCAAAGGTTATGGGGAGAAAGCAGGATTAGGCTATTGAGTTGGATGAATTGGCAAGTCATGTTGCAGCTGTATAGAACCTTAGTTAGGCCACACTTGGAGTATAGTGTTCAATTCTGGTCGCCACACTACCAGAAGGATGTGGAGGCTTTAGAGAGGGTGCAGAAGAGATTTACCAGAATGTTGCCTGATATGGAGGGCATTAGCTATGAGGAGCGGTTGAATAAACTCGGTTTGTTCTCACTGGAACGAAGGAGGTTGAGGGGAGACCTGATAGAGGTCTACAAAATTATGAGGGGCATAGACAGAGTGGATAGTCAGAGGCTTTTCCCCAGGGTAGAGGGGTCAATTACTAGGAGGCATAGGTTTAAGGTGAGAGGGGCAAGGTGTAGAGTAGATGTACGAGGCAAGTTTTTTACGCAGAGGGTAGTGGGTGCCTGGAACTCGCTACCGGAGGAGGTAGTGGAAGCAGGGACGATAGGGACATTTAAAGGGGCATCTTGACAAATATATGAATAGGATGGGAATAGAAGGATACGGACCCAGGAAGTGTAGAAGATTGTAGTTTAGTCGGGCAGCATGGTCAGCACGGGCTTGGAGGGCCGAAGGGCCCGTTCCTGTGCTGTACATTTCTTTGTTCTTTGTTGATCAACTTTGGATCCTCACTGTCTTCAGGGGATGTCCCGGAGGACTGGAGAATAGCCAATGTTGTTCCTCTGTTTAAGAAGGGTAGCAAGGATAATCCTGGGAACTATAGGTCGGTGAGCCTTACTTCAGTGGTAGGGAAATTACTGGAGAGAATTCTTCGAGACAGGATCTACTCCCATTTGGAAGCAAATGGACGTATTAGTGAGAGGCAGCATGGTTTTGTGAAGGGGAGGTAGTGTCTCACTAACTTGATAGGGTTTTTCGAGGAGGTCACTAAGATGATTGATGCAGGTAGGGCAGTGGATTTTGTCTATATATATCTTCAGTAAGTCCTTTGACAAGGTCCCCCATGGTAGACTAGTACAAAAGGTGAAGTCACACGGGATCAGTTGGGAGCTAGCAAGGTGGATACAGAACTGGCTAGGTCATAGAAGGCAGAGAGTAGCAATGGAAGGATGCTTTTCTAATTGGAAGGCTGTGACCAGTGGTGTTCCACAGGGATCAGTGCTGGGACCTTAGCTCTTTGTAGTATATATAAATGATTTGGAGGAAAATTTAACTGGTCTGATTAGTAAGTTTGCAGACGACACAAAGGTTGGTGGAATTGCGGATAGCGATGAGGACTGTCAGAGGATACAGCAGGATTTAGATTGTTTGGAGACTTGGGTGGAGAGATGGCAGATGGAGTTTAATCCGGACAAATGTGAGGTAATGCATTTTGGAAGGTCTAATGCAGGTCGGGAATATACAGTGAATGGTAGAACCCTCAAGAGTATTGAAAGTCAAAGAGATCTAGGAGTACAGGTCCACAGGTCATTGAAAGGGGCAACACAGGTGAGAAGGTAGTCAAGAAGGCATACGGCATGCTTGCCTTCATTGGCCGGGGCATTGAGTATAAGAATTGGCAAGTCATGTTGCAGCTGTATAGAACCTTAGTTAGGCCACACTAGTTAGTCAAGCCCAAAATGTAGCCGGGGTACCGCAGAAGAAATGAAGGTGGCAATTTCAACTGCTGTAGGATATGACAGAGGGGACCCAGTGGATGGCCATAATAAGCGTAGGCAAATGAGATGGGAACTGCATTGTATGCGGTTTGGGTCTTATTTTCGGAGGACAGATGTTTTTACTCTCGAGGGAGTGCAGTGAAGGTTTACCAGACTGAATGCAGGGATGGCGGGACTGTCATATGAGGAGAAATTGACTAGGTTAGGATTGTTCTCGCTGGATTTCAGAAGAATGAGTGGAGGTCTCATTGAGACTTATAAAATTCTAACAGGACTAGACAGGGTAGATGCAGGGAAGATGTTCCCTGTGGTGGGTGTGCCCAGAATCAGGGGTCACAGTCTGACGATTCACAGTAAACCATTTCAGACAGAGTTGAGGAGACTTTTCTTCACCCAGAGAGTGGCGAGCCTGTGGAATTCATTACCACAGGAAATAGTTGATGCTAAAACATTCAATATATTCAAGGGGCGGCTAGATATAGCACTTGGGGCAAATGGAATCAAAGGTTATGGGGAGAAAGCAGGATTAGGCTATTGAGTTGGATGAATTGGCAAGTCATGTTGCAGCTGTATAGAACCTTAGTTAGGCCACACTTGGAGTATAGTGTTCAATTCTGGTCGCCACACGACCAGAAGGATGTGGAGGCTTTAGAGGGTGCAGAAGAGATTTACCAGAATGTTGCCTGGTATGGAGGGCATTAGCTATGAGGAGCGGTTGAATAAACTCGGTTTGTTCTCACTGGAACGAAGGAGGTTGAGGGGAGACCTGATAGAGGTCTACAAAATTATGAGGGGCATAGACAGAGTGGATAGTCAGAGGCTTTTCCCCAGGGTAGAGGGGTCAATTACTAGGAGGCATAGGTTTAAGGTGAGAGGGGCAAGGTGTAGAGTAGATGTACGAGGCAAGTTTTTTTACGCAGAGGGTAGTGGGTGCCTGGAACTCGCTACCGGAGGAGGTAGTGGAAGCAGGGACGATAGGGACATTTAAAGGGGCATCTTGACAAATATATGAATAGGATGGGAATAGAGGGATACGGACCCAGGAAGTGGAGAAGATTGTAGTTTAGTCGGGCAGCATGGTCGGCACGGGCTTGGAGGGCCGAAGGGCCTGTTCCTGTGCTGTACATTTCTTGGTTCTTTGTTGATCAACCATGATTGTGATTAATGGCAGAGCAGGCTCAAAGGGCCAAAAGGCCTCCTCCTGCTCCTATCGTCTATGTATCTATGAACCAACAACCAGAATCACAGCCCCCAGGGAGAAGCTAGCTCTGAAGCCAGGATGAGTCAGGCCCCACAAGCCAAGTACTTCACGGTGCTGGACCTCACAACGGCTTCTGGTCGATTCCCCTAGACCGGCAATGCTAGTACAAGTTTGCCTTAACTTTCAGGAGCAGCAATATACTTGGACATGCTTGCCACAGGGCTTCCATAACTCACCCTCTATATTTCACCAGGTACTCATAAAGGGTCTGGAAGGCTTTTCAAAAGCCATATGTTTGGTTCAGTATGTAGACGATCTTCTCCAGGCCGAAACCAGAGGGGAACATCTTAAACGGTTGAAGGAATTGTTGAACCTCCTCACTATGCTCAGCCTAAAAATCAACCCCAAGAAAGCCCAGATTATGAGATCACAAATCTCATACTCGGGGACAGTGGTGACCGAGAGAAGCACAAAATAGAAAAGAAGCGGATTGAGTCGGTAACACGCCTTCCTCTGCCAAAGGAAGTGAGCTCATTGCACTCCTTTCTAGGCTTGGTGGGGTACTGCTAAAACCACATCAATAGTTTTGCCACCAAAGCTGCCCCCCTTTCCATAAGACCATAAGAGCAGAATTAGGCCACTCAGCCCATCGAGTCTGCTCCACCAGTCAATCATGGCTGATATTTTCTCATCCCCATTCGCCTGCCTTCTCCCCATAACCCCTGATCCCCTTATTAATCAAGAACCTATCTATCTCTGTCTTAAAGACACTCAGTGATCTGGCCTCCACAGCCTTCTGCAACAAAGAGTTCCACAAATTCACCACTCTCTGGCTGAAGAAATTCCTCCTCATCTGTTTTAATGGATTGTCCCTTTAGTCTGAGATGGTGTCCTCTGGTTCTAGTTTTTCCGACAAGTGGAAACATCCTCTCCACATCCACTCTATCCAGGCCTCGCAGTATCCTGTAAGTTTCAATAAGATCCCTACTCATCCTTCTGAACTCCAATGAGTACAGACCCAGAGTCCTCAGCCATTCCTCATACGACAAGTTCTTCATTCCAGGGGTCATTCTTGTGAACCTCCTCTGGACCCTCTCCAAGGCCAGCGCATCCTTCCTTAGATACGGGGCCTGAAACTGCTCACAATACTCAATGGGGTCTGACCAGAGCCTTATACAGCCTCAGATGAACATCCCTGGTCTTGTATTCTAGCCCTCTTTAGATGTTCCGGGGTTTAGATGTTTTCAGAAGAATAGGGAGGGAGGTAAAAGAGGAGGGGGAGTGGCACTGTTAATTAGCGAGTGCACCACAGCTGCAGAAAAGGAGGTAGTTGAGGAGGGTTTGTCTACTGAGTCAGTATGGGTGGAAGTCAGAAACAAGAAAGGAGCAGTCACTTTATTGGGACTTTTCTATAGCCCCCCAATAGAGGTGGATTGAGAGAGAGAGATAGAGGAACAGATTGGGCAGCAGATCTTGGAAAAGTGCAGAAGTAACAGAGTTGTTGTCATGGTGACTTCAACTTCCCTAATATTGACCAGAACCTCCTTAGTGCAAATGGTTTGGATGGAGTAGATTTTGTCAGGTGTGTACAGTAAAGGATTCCTGAATCAATATGTAGATAGGCCGACTAGGGGGGAGGCCATATTGGACTTGGTGCTCGGCAACGAATCCAGGCCAGGTGTCAGATGTCTCGGTAGGAGAGCATTTCGGTGACAGTGACCACAGCTCCTTGACCTTTACCATGGTCATGGAGAGGTATAGGAACACATAGTATGGTAAGGTATGTAATTGGGGAAGGGGAAATTATACTGCTATTAGACAGGAGCTGAGGAGCATAAAGTGGGAACATGAGTAGTGAGGCCGTGGAATGCCCTACCTGCTACAGTAGTGAACTCGCCAACATTGAGGGCATTTAAAAGTTTATTGGATAAACATATGGATGATAATGGCATAGTGTAGGTTAGATGGCTTTTGTTTCGGTGCAACATCGTGGGCCGAAGGGCCTGTACTGCGCTGTATTGTTCTATGTTCTAATTGTTCTTGGGTAAATGCACAACAGTAATGTGGGGGTTGTTTAAGGAGCACTTGCTGTGAGTGCTGAATAGTTTTGTCCCACTGAGACGAGGAAGGAAGCTTACAAAAGGTTGAGGAAGCAAGCATCTGACTCGGCTCTAGAGAGTGACAAGGTCGCCAGGAAGGAACTCAAAAATGGATTGAGGAGTTCGAAGAGGGCATGAAAAAGCCCTGGCGGGAAGGATTAGGGAAAACCCCAAGGCGTTCTACACTTTTGTGAAAAATAAGAGGATGATCAGGGATAGTGGAGGGAACTTGTGCCTAGAGTCTGAGGAGATGGGGGAGGCCCTAAATGAATACTTTGCTTCAGTATTCATGAGAGAGAGGGACCTTGTTGCCCATGAGAACAGTGTGAACCAGGTTAATAGACTCAAACTGGTTGATAGTAAGAAGGCTGGAAATTTTGAAAAGCATCAGGATAGATAAGTCTCCTGGGCCTGAGGGGATATAACCAAGGTTACTACGGGACACGAGGGAGGAGATTGCTGCGCCGTTGGCGATGATCTTTGCGTCCTCACTCTCCACTGGAGTAGTACCGGATGATTGGAGGGAGGCGAATGTTGTTCCCCTGTTCAAGAAAGGGAATAGGGAAATCGCTGGGAATTACAGACGCATCAGTCTTGCGTCTGTCAGCACAATACTGGAAAGGATTCTGACAGATAGGATTTATGATTATTTAGTAAAACATAGTTTGATTAAAGATAGTCAGCATGGCTTTGTGAGGGGCAGGTCATGCCTCACAAGCCTCATTGAATTATTTGAGGATGTGACGAGACACATTAATGAAGGTCAGGCATTGGATGTGATGTATATGGATTTCTGTAAGGGATTTCATAAGGTTCTCCATGGTAGGCTCATTCAGAAAGTTAGGTGGCATGGGATACAGGGAAATTTGGCTGTCTGCTTGCAGAATTGGTTGGCTGAAAGACAGCAAGTGGTAGCAGATGGAAAGTATTCCGCCTGGAGGTCGTTGACCAGTACAGTCCCGCAAGGATCAGTTCTGGGACCTCTGCTCTTTGTGGTTTTTATAAATGACTTGGATGAGGAAGTGGAAGGGTGAGTTAGTAAGTTTGCCGATGACACGAAGGTTGGGGGAGTTGTAGATAGTGTTGAGGGTTATTGCAGGTTACAACAGGAGATTGACAGGATGCAGAGCTGGGCTGGGAAGTGGCAGATGGAGTTCAACCTTGATAAATGTGAAGTGATTCATTTTGGAAGGTCGGATTTGAATGCTGAATACAGGGTTAAAGGCAGGATTCTTGGAAGTGTGGAGGAACAGAGGGATCTTGGGGTCCACGTACATGGATCCCTCAAAGTTGCCACCCAGGTTGATAGGGCTGTTAAGAAGGCGGATGATGTGTTGGCTTTCATTAAACAGGGGGATTGAGTTTTTGCTGCAGCTTTATAAAACTCTAGTTAGACCACACTTGGAATAGTGTGTCCAGTTCTGGTCACCTCATTATAGGAAGGATGTGGATGCTTTGGAGAGAGTATAGGATGCTGCCTGGAATGGAGGGCATGTCTTATGAAGAAAGGTTGAGGGAGCTAGGACTTTTCTCACTGGAGCGAAGAAATCAGAGAGGTGACTTGATAGAGGTGTACAAGATGATGAGAGGCATGGATAGAGTGGATCGTCAGAGACTTTTCCCCAGGGTGGAGATGGCGGTCACGAGGGGACATAATTTTAAGGTGATTGGAGGAAGGAATAGGGGAGACGTCAGATTTTAAGGTGATTGGAGGAAGGAATAGGGGAGACGTCAGAGGTAGGTTCTTTACACAGTGTGGTGGGTGCGTGGAATGCACTGCCAGCAGAGGTGGTGGAGTCAGAGTCATTAGGGACATTTTTCTTAGACAGGCACATGGACAGCAGTAAATTGAAGGGGTGTAGGTTAGGTTGATCTTAGATTAGGATAAATGGTCGAAACATCGTGGGCTGAAGGGCCTGTACGGTACGGTGCTGTACTGTTCTTTGTTCTTGACATGAATGCTAACATTGCATTTGCCTTCTTAACTGCCGGCTGAACCTCCACATTCACCTTAAGACAATCGTGAACAAGGACTCCCAAGTCCCTTTGTGCTTCTGATTTCCTGAGCATTTCCCCATTTAGAAAATAGTCTATGCCTAAATTCCTCCGTCCAAAGTGCATGACCTCTCTTTTCCACATGGCATTTTATTTGGCACTTCATTGCCCACTCTCCTAGCCTGTCCAAATCCTTCTGCAGCCCCCTTGCTTCCTCAATACTACCTGGCCCTCTACAGATCTTTTACCATCTGCAAACTAAGCAACAGTGCCTTCAGTTCCTTCTTCCAGATCATTAATGTATATTGTAAAAAGTTGTGGTCCCAGCACAGACCTCTGAGGCACACCACGAGTCATCTGCTGCCATCCTGAAAAAGACCCCTTTATCCCCACTCTCTGCCTTCTGCAGTCAGCCAATCCTCTATCCATGTCAGGATCTTACCCTGAACACCATGAGCTCTTAACTTATTTAACAATATCCTATGCGGCACCTTGTCAAAGGCCTTTTGGAAATCTAAATAAAGCCCATCCACTGGCTATCCTTTGTCTAACTTCCTTATTACCGCCTCAAAGAACTAACAGATTTGTCAGACACGACCTCCCTTTGACAAAGCCGTGCTGACTCAGTCCTATTTTACCGTGCACTTCCAAGTACTCCGCGATCTCATCTTTAACAACACTCTAAAATCTTACCAATGACCAAAGTCAGGCTAACTGGCCTATAAATTTCCGTCTTCTGCCTCCCTCCCTTCTTATGTTAGCCACCTTCCAGTCCTCTGGGACTCTTCCTAACTCCAGTGATTCCTGGAAGATCATCACCAATGCTGCCAAAATTTCCTCAGCTATCTCTTTTAGGACCCTGGGATGTAGTCCATCTGGTCCAGGTGACTTATCCACCTTCAGACCTTTCAGTTTCCCCAGAACCTCCTATTGAGTAATGGTCATTGTACTCACCTCTGCCCCCGGTTCTCCTGGAGCTCTGGCATCCCACTGGTATCTTCCACCGTGAAGACTGATGCAAAGTAACTATTCAGTTCATCTGCTATTTCTTGGTTTCCCATTATTACTTCTGCAGCCACATTTTCCAGTGGTCCAATGTCTATTTTTGTCTCTCTTACATTTTATACATTGAAAAAAACTCTTCCTATCTTCCTTCTGTTACTAGCTTGCTTGCACTCATACTTCACCTTCTCCCTCCTTATTGCTTTTTTTGGTTGTCCTCTGCTCGCTTTTAAAGGCTTCCCAATCCTCTGGCTTCCCACTAATCCTCACCACGTTGTATGCTTTTTCTTTAGCTTTTATGCTGTCCTTGATATCCCTCGTCAGCCATGAATGCCTTGTCCTTGAGATGAATTTCTGTTGTGCCTCCCTAATAACCCCCCAAAGCTCCTGCCATTGCTTTTCCACTGTCTTCCCTGCTAGGCTCCTTTTCCAATCAACTCTGGCCAGCTCCTCCCTCATGTCTTATTTAATTGTAATACCGTTACATCTGATTGCAGCTTCTCCCTCTCAAACTGCAGGGTAAATTTTGTCACAAGCTGCTCCAAAAAACATTTCTTAGACATTCCACAAATACCTTTTCTTAGGATCCACTATCAATCTGATTTTCCCAGTCCACCTGCATATTGAAGTCCCCCATGATTATTGTAATATTGCCTTTTTTACATGCCTTTTCTATCTCTTGATTTATTTTCTGCCCCACATCCTGACTACTGCTCGGGGGCCAGTACATAACTCCCACCAGGGTCTTTTTACCTTTGCGATTCCTCAACTCTACCCACAGAGATTCTATGCCTTCTGATCCTATTTTGCTCCTTGCTATTGATTTAACTTCATTCCTTACTAACAATGCAACCCCACCCCCTTTGCCTATCTGCCTGTCCTTTCGAATGGATATGTATCCTTGGACATACGTCCTATCGACATATGTCCTTTCAGACCGCCTGAAGAAAAATGCCCTGTGGGAGTGCACCAGCCAGCCTCACAGACCCCAGCACTACAAGTACCTAACCGAGGCCTCCCTTTGCGCTGGAAGTAGCGGCCACTGACAGCACACATGCAACCGTACTTCTGCAGGAGTGCCATGGGAATCTCGGGCCGGTGGCCTATGCCTCCCAGCTCCTAACCCCAGTTGAACAGTGTTTCTCAGTGTGCGAAAAGCACTTTTAAGTGGTTACCTGGGCGGTACAATATTTCAGTTACATCTTTTTGCCTAAATCCATTGACCATTCTCACAGAGCACACCCATAGGTATTCTAGATGGCCAGATTAAGGACGGGGCGGTTAGTCAAAACGGTATAGCGCTGTACTTTCATGCTCCAGGGGCACAACATCGCAGTGAAATGTACCCGACCCCCACCTTCCTTGTGCCCAACTTGAGCTACACATGAGTGCCAAGTAATGGCAATAAATTGCCCCATTTGTTCCGAAACAGAAGGGGGGAGGCCCCAAGGAAGCAGACAAACAGGCCTAAAAGTATTTGTAAATAGATCCTCTTGGAAGTCAGGAACAGGATGTGGCATCTATGTTGAAGACATGCCTCTGTAAAGCTTCCCACCCAGATCAGTACTCAGGCTGCAGAGTGAGCAGCCGTAGCTTACGTGGTCAGCCAGCCTGGCTAGTTCCCCACACCGACAGACATACACATGGACAACATGCATGTCTGCAATAGTTTACTTGACTTCCTGCCACCTTTGGAAGGTTGAGGATTCTTCTTGGCAGACAGAAAACCTTTACCATCTGCACACCTGAATAAATATATTTATTCAGACTGCCCAAAGCCATGAGTACAACATTATTAAAGTTAAGGCCCACCATAAAACTTCCCCAATTGAGAACATAAGGGCAGATGAATTGGCCAAGCAGGGCATCCGGGAGGGGAAACCATGGCGACCCCCATTAATCAAACTCAGGTCAAGGCCTTTAAACAAGCTCAAAGCAGTAACCAAGACCTAAAGCAGATTCAGGAAGGAGCACGCCCTGCCTCCTTTGATAAGTGGCAGGAAACCATTACAGAAAAGGACGAGCTAGTCCTCAAGGATAGCCAGCATGTGGTACCAACTAAAGACGGCAACCAAATTATTTATCAAAACCACAATGTCCAGCGCCACCAAGGGACAGGAGCCACAGGTGGGCGAATTAAGGGATTGTGCTGGTGGCCAGACATGGACAAAAGCATGTCGCATTACGTCGAAAACTCCACAGTCTGCATCCAATACAATCCCGACAAATATACCCATAAGGAAGAACTGAGACACACCCAGTCCGTAGAAGGCCCCTGGATAAATCTGCAGATTGAATACATCGGTCCCCTACTGCCCGGCACAGGAGGTTAGAAATACATCCTGGTCATATTTCGGACCAAGGCACTCATTTCACCGCCCACGTGATGCAACAGGTAATGAGGTTACTGGAATGAAACAAAAATTCCACATTGCTTTCCATCCTCAATCCAGCTGGATAGTGGTAAGGATGAATCGTACACTCAAAGAAATGATCTGTAAGACCGTCCAGCAGAACAATCATACTTGGAACCAAGTCCTGCCATTTGTCCTCATGATAATGCAGAACTCAGTTTCCAGTTTCACCGGATTGACCCAACATGTGCTCATGACAGGGACCAAAGCCCTGCTAAGGCTGGATTTATCCAAACCTGAGCTCGCAGCCCTTAGCCATGAGACTGTTGTCAAAATACTGGTGGAAAATGTTCTAGCCGCACAGCTAGCAGCAGCCGTTAAAATGGGAAGAAAGAAACAGAGTAAGGTATAGTTTGAAGGCAAGGTGAACCTCGTGGAGTACGAAGTCGGCAGATGATAATGCTCCAAGTATTCTAGCTGGGCACATTCTTATTCCCCAGATACGCAGGACCCTACCCGGTGATAGATAAGGCAAGCCCATTCATTTACCGGGTATTGATGGATTCCGGGAAATCCAGCTGGCACCATGTGAACCAAATGAAGGCATTTAGCTCACAAAACAATCACCAGTACCATACGCTAGAGGGAGTTGAGGCAGCGGTCCCGGACCCTATTCCCGGGGTCCAGATCCTGACCCCCACAGACCCCAGGCACAAGACTCTGTCTAATGTCAAAGAGAAAAGGGAAATGAGTCGCAATCAGGCCACGTACACTCGATGGCACCTGGCACAGGGATCTACGGAAGGGTCTGGTTATGGCGCTCAGATAGAATCATAGAATTTACAGTGCAGAAGGAGGCCATTCGGCCCATCGAGTCTGCACTGGCCCTTGAAATGATCACCCTACTTAAACCCACACCTTCACCCTGTCACCCAGTAACCCCAGCCAACCGTTTTGAACATGGAGGGCAATTTAGCATGGCCAATCCACCTAACCTGCACATCTTTTGACTGTGGGATGAAACTGGAGCACCTGGAGGAAACCCAAGCAGACACGGGGAGAACGTACAGACCCTGCACAGTGACCCAAGCCGGGAATCAAACCTGGGACCCTGGAGCTGGAAACAACTGTGCTAACCACTGTGCTACCATGCACGGAGTTCTTCAGGTGCATAGTATATATGCATTTCAGGAGAAGTTAGACAAATTTACAATGGAGAATGAAGAGAGTTGATGGAGAGACAGAGGAGATGGGAGGCAGTAGAAACAGCACCATGGACTTGTTGGTACAAATGGTATGTTTCTGTGCTATAGATACTATGCAATTCTATGTCTTCAGATAATATTGGCGTGATCTAAACATACCAAATTGACTCATGGAAATTTAGTAATTTCAGTTTACTAAGTATATTCTTATGGAGCCTAAAAGTCTGCCAGATTGTAACTTCTATCTGATTTCTCCATATTGCGCATATTATTCAACAGTAAAATGGTAATAGAAACAAGGTAGTTGGAGGAACAGATTTTGCCTGTGCATTTCCTGCAAGTCCAAAAAACAGACAGAGATTGGAGAAACCTGACCAAATCATCTTGTAATTTTATCATCTGGATTCCACTACTTACCATTGTTATGTTGTTTCCATTTAACAAAATTTGGTCGAGTTTCGTGATTCTTCTGCCTTCTGGTGTGATCTCACTTTAGAGGAGCAAGAACGAGAAACGGTAACTAAGCAGTTTAACAGCTACAAGCCAGAATATGCTACACTGGAGTGAAATAGAGGGTATAAACCTCCATAACTGTTGAATATACTATGGGTGTGTTTGTGTCAGTATTGGTCATTTTTAATTGACATACAAAACAAGCTCAATTCCCCTTCGAGGGAGTCAGGTATCCACAGAACATTCTGAAAATGTATTTAAAAGGAGAAATCAGACCATGTCTAGAATTAATTTACAAGTTGCACTTTTCAACATCCACTGGAAGCAGACGGTTGGCTAATCTTACATATCAGCTACTAAATTCCAAACAGCACAAGGGTGTATATAAAAAAGTACTTACAATTCCGTGACATCTTCAAGCACCATATCCAAGGCTTAGAGTTAAGAAATGAACATTCTAAAAGTCAGGTTATTATCTGTTAGATTCCCAGTAGATCCTGGAAGTTCAGAGGACCACCAGTTTTCAGATTTTTAGTGACCATTTTAAGAATGTTACTGAAGTGATAAAAATTGGCTGAATGAGTGACAACCACTGGTGCTTCCAAATACAAGAAACTGAGGGTTGTGATGGAATACTCACATATGGATGCATCTAACTCCGAAGCTTTGAATTTCTGCTACATTCTTTTTACGCACACTTTTATTTTTTGATTCAATTTTGTTTGAAGAAAGTCTATCCAGCTGCATGGGGAGCATCATTTTCCACATCTATCATTCTATTCCTACTCAATCTCCAATATCTTAACCAATTCCCCATCCAAGCAAATAGGTTGCACCAATATCAGACATTCAATTTTGTTAAACCTATTATGTGGAATGCCTTCTGATTGTCCATGTAAATAACATTCATAAATACTCCTCATCGGCCGTGTTTGTTTCTTTCTTAAAATATATGTTAGGGCGTGACCCTTTACAAAGCCATGCTGGTTCTCTGAATTGTTCATTTTCAAATGGTCACTCAGTCCTGAATATCAGATGGTAGTAACCTCCTCACAATTGATTTTAGATTAATAGTCCATTTTGATTAATAGGGTGACACGGCAGAAAAGTGGTTAGCACTGTTGCTCACAGCACCAGGATCCCAGCTTCAATTCCCGGCTTGCGTCATCCAGGTGCTCCGGTTTCCTCCCACAAGTCCCAAAAGACGTGCTGTTAGGTAATTTGGACATTCTAAATTCTCACTCCATGTACCCGAACAGGTGCCGGAATGTGGTGACTAGGGGCTTCTCACAATAACTTCATTGCAGTGTTTTTTAAAATAAATTTAAGAGTACCCAATTCATTTTTTCCAATTAAGGGGCAATTTAGCGTGGCCAATCCACCTATCCTGCACATCTTTGGGTTGTGGGGGAAAAACCAACGCCAACACGGGGAGAATGTGCAAACCCCACATGGTTAGTGTCCCAGTGCCGGGATCAAATTTGGGACTGCGGCGCCGTGAGGCAGCAGTGCTGTGGGCAGCATGGTAGCACACGTGGATAGCACTGTGGCTTCACAGCGCGGGTCCCAGGTTTGATTCCCCGCTGGGTCACTGTCTGTGCGGAGTCTGCACGTTCTCCCAGTGTCTGCCTGGGTTTCCTCCAGGTGCTCCGGTTTCCTCCCACAATCCAAAGACGTGCAGGTTAGGTGGATTGGCCATGATAAATTGCCCTTAGTGACAAAAAAAAAGTTGGGAGAACTTATTGGGTTACAGTGCGGACTCAATGGGCCGAATGGCCTCCTTCTGCATTGTATGTTCTATGCTAACCACTGGGCCACCATGCTGTCCTTTATTTCAATGTTAACTTGTGACAATAAAGATTATTATTTTTTTGTTTATCTTTCTGACCATGTTAAAATAATGGAATAGTGGATGATTGACTTAAAATAAACAATTATACATTGAATAATCTTTTTAAAAATCCTTTAAAAAAAAATTCAAATGCAAGTTTTAAGTGGTACAGACGAGAATCAAATATATCTGACGTGCGTCACATGTAAAGCCAAATAGGCTTAAAATAGGAAAATGTAAGATCACAAGGTATATAGCTTGGTTTATACGCCATGGCTTTGCTTATTTGCTCTAAATTTCTCAGTATCCCATCATTTATTCTGCATTCCTTTGCCTTATTCACCTTCCCCAAATGCATTACATAGGATACATAGTAGATTGGAGCAGGAGGAGGCCTTTTGGCCCTTTGAGCCTGCTCCACCATTTATCACTATCATGGCCGATCATCCAACTCGATAGCCTAATCCAGCTTTCTCCCCATAACATTTGATACCATTTGTCCCAAGTGCTATATCTGGCAGCCTCTTGAATATATTCAATGTTCTAGCATCAACTACTTCCTGTGGTCATGAATTCCACAGGCTCACCACTCTTTGGGTTAAGAAATGTCTCCACATCTCTGTCCGAAATGGTTTACCCTGAATCCTTAAGACTGTGACCCTTGGCTCTGGATACACCCACCATCGAGAACATCTTCCCTGTATCTACCCTGTCTAGTCCTGTTAGAATTTTATGTCTCTAGGAGATCCACCCTCATTCTGAACCCAGCAAAAACAATCCTAACCTAGTTAATCTCTCCTCGTATGACAGTCCCGCCATCCATGGAATCAATCTGGTAAACCTTCGCTGCACTCCCTTGAATGTAAGAACATCCTTCCTCCGAAAAGGAGACCAAAACTGCACAATATTCCAGGTGTGGCCTCACACCTCTGAACTCCATTTGCTTCTGTGCCAGTTGGCTGAATTAGTCAGCTGAACCATAAATTGTGAATACATTCTTCAAGCAGGACGTTTTGACGTAGAAAACGATAAAAGGATACTGACAAAATCATCAAAACCTAGCAGTGTTCCTACAATCTCCTTGTCATTTTTCATAACAATATGAATTCGCGATCCAATGCATTTGTCCACCAGCTCTGGAATAGAAGAAAAAAGTTTGCAGGTAGATTTCTTAAAAAAAGGACAGCAATTAAAAGCACAGGCTTCTGCTTACCTATTTAGGATCTGTTCATATTTCTATTCAAAAGGCACAAAGTATTTCGAACCAATACTCACTCGCCTTCCACTTCACTGCATCTCCAGTCACCTTTCAACTTCTACCTCCTCTCTTTTCATAGAATCCCTACAGTACAGAAGGTGGTGATTTGGCACATTGAGTCTGCACCGACCCTCCAAAAGGGCATCCTACCTAGGCTCACTCTCCCACCCTATCCAAATAACCCCACCTAACCTGCACATCTTTGGACTGGCGAAGGAAATTGGAGCACCTGGAGGAAGCCACTTTTTTTTCATCCCTCCCTCAGGTTTTAGCCTCCCTTTCCCACCTCCTCCACTTCTCTTCCACCCACCTTACCACCTCCTTCCTCGCTACGTCAATTCCCTTAACCCCTCACAATCTCTCCCCAGGATTCCTTTCATCAACTAGGTCCCTCACTTTCATCATGCCCCTTCTCATCTTCCACTCCTCTCCTCCAAACACATCAATATCTGCTTTCCCTCTCCATCATCTCCTACCTCTGCTTCTTCCTTCCCCAATCTCTCCTCTCCCTTTTCTCCTTCTTCCTTCATCCTAACTTTCAACATGTATCATCTCCAACGCAACTCTCCCCGTCACTATTTCACCCAACCTGTACCCCGCCCCATTTCGCTCATCATTGCCACCATTTCTCCAACATTCAAACATCCATTCCCATCGCTCCCATTTCACCCATTCTTTTCTTCACTCATTCCGCTCCATTTCTCTAATTGATCGCACCATTTGCGCGCGGCACCCTAAGCCTCCTCGCCCTCAGTTTTCACCTTCGCCTCCTCCGTTTCTCGCACCGTTTCTAGGGGCTAATTGCAGCCAACGTCTCAACTCCTCCTCTCCTAGCCCACCGCTTTACTAAGATAAAAGCCATCTCACAAATACAATACTCCCGACACCGGTTGCCTCACTCTCCAGTTCTTACCCAGTGGCAGTAACTGAGAGGGATTAGTCGAGATCAGCGCCATCTTCACATTGAGCAAAACAACTTGACGCGTGGTCATAAGGGATCAACGTCGTCCAATCGAAAGCCACCCGGCGGCCCTGCGTAATGACGTCATGGCATTAGCGCAGCCAATCAGTGATTGCTGATTGGGGTGGGGGGAGGAGAGGGGGGAGGGGAGGGGGGGGGGGGGGGAGGGGGGAGGGGGGGGGGAGGGGGGAGGGGGGGAGGGGGGAGGGGGGAGGGGGGGAGGGGGGGGAGGAGGGGGGGAGGAGGGGGAGGAGGGGGAGGAGGGGGGGGGGGGGGAGGGGGGGGGGAGGGGGGGGGGGAGGGGGGAGGGGGGGGGGAGGGGGGGGGGAGGGGGGGGGGGGGGGAGGGGGGGGGGGGGGAGGGGGGGGGGGGGGAGGGGGAGGGGGGGGGGAGAGGGGAGGGGGGAGGGGGGGGGGAGGGGGAGGGGGGGAGGGGAGGGGGGAGGGAGGGGGGAGGAGGGAGGGAGGGGGGGGAGGAGGGGGGGGAGGAGGGGGAGGGGGGAGGGAGGGGGAGGGGGGAGGGGAGGGGGGGGAGGAGAGGGGAGGGGGGGGGAGGGGGGGGGAGGGGGGGGGAGGGGGAGGGGGGGGAGGGAGGGGGGGGGAGGGAGGGGGGGGGGAGGGGGAGGGGGGGAGGGGGGGGAGGGGGAGGGGGGGAGGGGGAGGGGCGGAGGAGGGGGAGGGAGGGGGGAGGGGGAGGGAGGGGGGAGGGGGAGAGAGGGGGGAGGGAGGGGGGGAGAGGGGGGAGGGAGGGGGGGAGAGGGGGGAGGGAGGGGGGGAGAGGGGGGAGGGAGAGGGGGGAGGGAGGGAGGGAGGGGGGGGGAGGTTGGGAGGGAGAGGGAGGGGGGAGAGGGGGGGGGAAGAGGGGGGGAGGGAGGGGGGGAGAGGGGGGGGGAAGAGGGGGGAGGGGAGGGGGGAGAGGGGGGAGGGAGGGAGGGGAGGGGGGAGAGGGGGGGAGAGGGGGGGGGAGGGAGGGGAGGGGGGAGAGGGGGGGGGAGAGGGAGGGGAGGGGGAGAGGGGGGGGGGGGAGAGGGGGGGGAGAGGGGGGGGAGAGGGAGGGGAGGGGGGAGAGGGGGGGGAGAGGGGGGAGGGAGAGGGGGGAGGGAGAGGGGGGAGGGCAGGGGGAGGGGGGAGGGGGGAGGGCAGGGGGAGGGAGGGAGAGGGGGGGAGGGAGGGGGAGGGGGGAGGGGAGAGAGGGGGGGGAGAGAGGGGGGGGAGAGGGGGGAGAGAGGGGGGAGAGAGGGGGGAGAGAGGGGGGGAGGAAGAGGGGGGAGGGCAGGGGGAGGGGAGGGAGGGGAGGGAGGGAGGAGGGGGGAGGGGGAGTGGGGAGGAGGGGGGGGAGGGGGAGTGGGGAGGAGGGGGGGAGGGGGGAGGAGGGGGAGGAGGGGGAGGGGGAGGGGGGAGGAGGGGGAGGAGGGGGAGGGGGAGGGGGGGAGGAGGGGGAGGAGGGGGAGGGGGAGTGGGAGGAGGGGGAGGAGGAGGAGTGGGAGGAGGGGGAGGGGGAGTGGGAGGAGGGGGAGGAGGAGGAGTGGGAGGAGGGGGAGGGGGAGGAGGGGGAAGGGGAGGAGGGGGGGAGGAGGGGGAGGAGGGGGAGGAGGGGGAGGGGGGGAGGAGGGGGAGGAGGGGGAGGGGGAGGAGGGGGAGGGGGAGGAGGGGGAGGGGGAGGGGGAGGGGGAGGGGGGGGAGGGGGAGGAGGGGGAGGGGGAGGGGGAGGGGGGGAGGGGGAGGAGGGGGAGGGGGAGGAGGGGGAGGAGGAGGGGGAGGAGGGGGAGGAGGGGGAGGGGGAGGAGGGGGAGGGGAGAGGGGGGTGAGGAGGGAGGAGGGAGGGGGAGGAGGGGGAGGGGAGGAGGAGGGGGAGGGGGAGGAGGAGGGGGAGGGGGAGGGGGAGGAGGGGGAGGGGGAGGGGGAGGAGGGGGAGGGGAGAGGGGGGGGAGGGGAGGGGGGAGGGGAGGGGGGGAGGGTAGGGGGGAGGGGGGAGGGGAGGGGGGAGGGGAGAGGAGTGGGCGGGAGGGGTGAGGGGGGAGGGGAGGGGGGAGGGGAGGGGGGAGGGGGGGAGTGGGGAGGGGAGGGGAGGGGGTAGGGGGGGAGGGGAGGGGGAGGGGAGGGGGGGGGAGGGGAGGGGGGAGGGGGAGGGGAGAGGGAGAGGGAGAGGGAGAGGGAGGGGGGAGAGGGAGGGGGGAGAGGGAGGGGGGAGAGGGAGAGGGAGAGGGAGAGGGAGAGGGAGAGGGAGGGAGGGAGATGGAGGGGGGGAAGGAGGGGGGGGAAGGTGGGGGAGGGGGGGGGAAGGAGGGGGAGGGGGGAGGGGGGGAAGGAGGGGGAAGGGGAGGGGGAAGGGGGGGGAAGGAGGGGGGGGAAGGAGGGGGGGAAGGAAGGGGGGAAGGAGGGGGAGGGGGAATGAGGGGGGAGAAGGGGGGGGAGAGGGGGGAAGAAGGAGGGGGGGAGAGGGGGGGAAGAAGGAGGGGGGGAGAGGGGGGGAAGAAGGAGGGGGGGAAGGAAGGGGGGAAGAAGGAGGGGGGGAAGGAAGGGGGGGAAGAAGGAGGGGGGAGAGGGGGGAAGAAGGAGGGGGGAAGGAAGGGGGGGAAGAAGGAGGGGGGAAGGAAGGGGGGGGGAGGGGGGAAGGAAGGGGGGGAAGGAGGAGGAGGGGGGAAGGAGGAGGAGGAGGAGGGGGGAGAAGGGGGGGAAGGAGGGGGGGGAGAGGGGGGAAGAAGGAGGGGGGAGAGGGGGGAAGAAGGAGGGGGGAAGGGGGGGAGGGAAGGGGGGGAAGGAGGGAGGGAGGGAGGGGGGGAGGGAGGGAGGGGGGGAAGGAGGAGGGGGGAAGGAGGAGGAGGAGGAGGGGGGGAGGAGGAGGAGGAGGAGGGGGGGAAGGAGGAGGAGGAGGAGGGGGGCGGAAGGAGGAGGAGGAGGAGGGGGGAAGGAGGAGGAGGAGGAGGGGGGGAAGGAGGAGGAGGAGGAGGGGGGGGAAGGAGGAGGAGGAGGGGGGAGGGGGGGGAAGGAGGAGTGGGGGGAGGAGGGGGGGGAAGGAGGGGGGAAGGAGGGGGGGGAAGGGGAGGGAGGGGGGGAAGGGGAGGGGAAGGGGGGAAGGAGGGGGAAGGAGGGGGGAGGAGGGGGAGGAAGGAGGGGGGAGGGGGGGAAGAAGGAGGGGGGGAAGGAGGGGGGAGGGAGGGAAGAAGGAAGGGGGGAAGGAAGGGGGGGGGAAGGGGGGGGATGGAAGGGGGGGAAGGAAGGGGGGGAAGAAGGGGGGGAAGGAGGGAGGGAGGGAGGGGGGAAGGAGGGAGGGGGGGAAGGAGGAGGGGAGGAGGGGGGGAAGGAGGAGGAGGAGGGGGGGAAGGAGGGAGGGGGGGGAAGGAGGAGGGGGGGAAGGAGGAGGGGGGGAAGGAGGGGGGGGGGAGGGGGGGGGAGGGGGGGAAGGAGGAGGGGGGGAAGGAGGGGGGGAAGCAGGAGGGGAAAGGACAGAAGAAGCGAAAGGAGGCGGCAGGAGGAGGCAAGGCAAAGGAGGGGACAAGGAAGGATCAGAGAGGGAAAGGAGGACGAAAGGAGAGGGAAGGAGAAGGGTGGAGAGGCAAAGGATAAAAGGAAGCAGAACAGAAGGACCTGAGGAGGAGGGGGGAAGGAGGGGGAGGGGGGAGAGGAAGGGGGGGGAGGGGGGAAGGAGGAGGGGGGGGAAGGAGGGGGGAAGGAGGGGGAAGGAAGGGGGGAAGAAGGGGGGGAAGGAGGGAGGGAGGGAGGGGGGAAGGAGGAGGGGGGGAAGGAGGAGGAGGAGGAGGCGGGGAAGGAGGAGGAGGAGGAGGGGGGGAAGGAGGAGGAGGAGGAGGGGGGGAAGGAGGAGGGGGGGGGAAGGAGGAGGGGGGGGGAAGGAGGTGAGGGGGGAGGGGGGGAAGGAAGGGGGGGAAGAAGGGGGGGAAGGAGGGAGAGGAGGGGGGAAGAAGGAGGGGGGGAAGGAGGAGGAGGAGGAGGGGGAAGGAGGAGGAGGAGGAGGGGTGAAGGAGGAGGGAAGGAGGTGAGGGGGGAAGGAGGAGGGGGGGGAAGGAGGAGGAGGAGGGGAGGGAACGAGGAGGGGGGAGGGTGGGGAAGGAGGAGGGGGGAAGGAGGGGGGAAGGAGGGGGGGAAGGAGGGGGGGGAAGGGGGAAGGAGGGGGGGAAGGAGGGGGGAAGGAGGGAGGGAGGGGGGAAGAAGGAGGGCGGAGGGAGGGGGGGGAAGGAGGAGGGGGAAGGAGGAGGAGGAGGAGGGGTGGGGAGGAGGGGGGGAGAGGAGGAGGGGGGAAGGAGGAGGGGGGGAGAGGAGGGGGGGGAAGGAGGGGGAGGAAGGAGGGGGGAAGGAGGGGGGGGAAGAAGAGGGGAAGGGGGGAATGGGGGGGAAGAAGGAGGGGGGGAAGGGGGGGGAAGAAGGAGGGAGGGAGGGGGGGGAAGGAGGAGGGGGAAGGAGGAGGGGGGGAAGGAGGAGGGGGGGGAAGGAGGAGGGGGGGGGAAGGAGGAGGAGGAGGAGGAGGGGGGGGAAGGAGGAGGAGGAGGAGGGGGGAAGGAGGAGGAGGAGGAGGGGGAAAGGAGGAGGAGGAGGAGGGGGGGAAGGAGGAGGAGGAGGAGGGGGGAAGGAGGAGGAGGGGAGGAGGGGGGGGAAGGAGGGGGGGAAGGAAGGGGGGGAAGGAAGGGGGCGAAGGAAGGGGGGGGAGGAAGGGGGGGAAGAAGGAGGGGGGGAAGGAAGGGGGGGGAAGGAAGGGGGGGGAAGGGGGGATGGAAGGGGGGAAGGGGGGGATGGAAGGGGGGGAAGGAAGGGGGGAAGAAGGGGGGGAAGGAGGGAGGGAGGGAGGGGGGAAGCAGGAGGGGGGGGGGAAGGAGGAGGAGGAGGGGGGGGAAGGAGGAGGAGGGGGGAAGGAGGAGGGGGGGGAGGGGAGGGGGGAGGGGGGGGGAAGGAAGGGGGGGAAGAAGGGGGGGAAGGAGGGAGGGAGGGAGGGGCGAAGGAGGAGGGGGGGAAGGAGGAGGGAGGAAGGAGGAGGAGGAGGGGGGGGAAGGAGGAGGGGGGGAGAGGAGGGGGGAAGGAGGGGGAGAGGAGGGGGGAAGGAGGGGGGAAGAAGGGGGGGGAAGGGGGGGAAGAAGGAGGGAGGGAGGGGGGGAAGGAGGAGGGGGGAAGGAGGAGGGGGGAAGGAGGAGGGGCGGAAGGAGGGGGGGGAAGGAGGGGGGGAGGAGGGGGGAGGAGGGGGGGAAGGAGGAGGAGGAGGAGGGGGGAAAAAGGAGGAGGAGGGGGGAAGGGGAGGAGGAGGAGGGGGAAGGAGGAGGAGGGAGGAGGGGGGGGAAGGAGGGGGGGAAGGAAGGGGGGAAGGAAGGGGGGGAAGGAAGGGGGGGAAGGAAGGGGGGGGGAAGGGGGGGAGAAGGAGGGGGGGAAGGAAGGGGGGGAAGGGGGATGAAGGGGGAAGGGGGGTGGAAGGGGGGAAGGAAGGGGGGAAGAAGGGGGAAGGAGGGAGGAGGGAGGGGGGAAGCAGGAGGGGGGGGAAGGAGGAGGAGGAGGGGGGGGAAGGAGGAGGAGGAGGGGGGGAAGGAGGAGGGGGGGGAGGGAGGGGGGGAGGGGGGGGAAGGAAGGGGGGAAGAAGGGGGGGGAAGGAGGGAGGGAGGGAGGGGCGAAGGAGGAGGGGGGGAAGGAGGAGGGGAGGAAGGAGGAGGAGGAGGGGGGGGGAAGGAGGAGGGGGGAGAGGAGGGGGGAAGGAGGGGGAGGAAGGAGGGGGGAAGGAGGGGGGGAAGAAGGGGGGGGAAGGGGGGGAAGAAGGAGGGAGGGAGGGGGGGAAGGAGGAGGGGGGGAAGGAGGAGGGGGGAAGGAGGAGGGGCGGAAGGAGGGGGGGGAAGGAGGGGGGTGGAGGGGGGAGGAGGGGGGGAAGGAAGGGGGGGAAGGAAGGGGGAGGGGGGAAGGAAGGGGGGGAAGGTGGGAGGGACGGGGGAGGAGGGGAAGAGGAGGGGAAGGAGGAGGAGGAGGAGGGGGGGGAGGAGGAGGAGGAGAGGGGGGAAGGAGGAGGAGGAGGAGGTGGGGGGAAGGAGGAGGAGGAGGAGGGGGGGAAGGAGGAGGAGGTGGTGGGGGGGGAAGGAGGAGGAGGAGGAGGGGGAAGGAGGAGGAGGAGGGGGAAGGAGGAGGAGGGGGGAGGGGGGGATGGAGGAGGGGTGGAGGAGGGGGGTAGGACGGGGGTAGGTGGGGGGAAGAAGGGGGGATGAAGGGGGGAAGGGGGGGGAAGGGGGGGTGGGGGGGTGGGGGAAGGGGTGGTGGGGGGTAGGTGGGGATGGAGGGGGGTGGTGGGGGGTGGATGGAGGGGGGGTGGGGATGATGGGGGGAGGGTGGTGGGGGGTGGGGAAGGTAGGGGGGGTTGGTTGGGGGGGTAGGTAGGAGGGGGGTGGGGGGGTAGGTAGGGGGGGGTTGGGGGGGTAGGAAGGGGGGTTGGGGGGGGATGTAGGGGGGGGGTTGGGGGGGGGGTTGTTGGGGGGGGTTGGGGGGGGATGGTAGGGGGGGGTGGAAGGGGGGGATGGTGGGTGCGTGGGTGGGGGGTTGGTGGTGGGGGGTTGGAGGTGGAGTGGTGGGGGGGGTTGGAGGTGGTGGTGGGGGGTTGAGGTAGGTGGTGGGGGGGGTTTGGTGGTGGGGGGGTTGGTGGTGGGGGGGGGTTGGTGGGGGGGTTGGTGGGGGGTTGGTGGGGGGGTTGGTGGGGGGAGGTAGGTGGGGGTGGGTGGTGGTGAGGGG
>NW_027309111.1:0-52000 GCF_047496885.1 Scyliorhinus torazame
AATAAAATATTGCCCGGACAACACTGCAACTGTGGTTGTAGCAACAAACTGAATTTTCTCTGTTTACAGAACGTCCCTTTCTTCTTTATATTTGAACCTGGAGATATAATCAACAACGTAGCATTGTTTTGTTATGGGAAGCCAAGATACTTAATGGGGCCAGGATGGGTGGCTTTTGATTGGTTTGATACTGTCTTAACACCATCGTTTTAATTCTGTTGCTCGATGCTGTAACAGTCAGGTACATTATATAAGCCAACCGAGTTCGTAAGGAACTGATGCATCAAAGAAATGGAGAGAATCGCAGTGACCCAGAGACAGAAAGTCGGCAGTTGTCCATGGTATTACCCTTCTTCATTTCTGTCCGTGTCATACTTCTATGGTTGACATTTGTTCTAGAGTCCCTGTATTATGTAATTGCAGAAAAAGATCCTGCCAATTACAATAATTCTGAATCTAATTTTCCACAAGTCGGATCCATGCTGAGGAGTTTAAGTGGCTGCACCAACACTTTTATTTATGTGGTGACTCAGGCCAAGTTCCGGGAACAGTTCAACAGGGCATTTAGATATCCAGTTACATTAGTTATGCAGTTATTAATAAACAGGGCAACTAAAAGGAGTTCAGCTGATTTTCCCCCTGTTTCCAACTCATGTGTTTATTAAACATTGATCGATTGAACAGCAGAAAACATGGAGTTGATCTTGAGACACCAGGCGCGCCGTGATGAGCATGAGGGTTGTTTAATGATCAACATGTGATGCTCAGTTCCCCGTATGTGCTGACAAAGAATTAAACCTGTCATTGCAATAGTGGAATTCCGCAGTTCGTTGAAATCATCTGTCCAAATTGAAAATTAATACTATATTTGAAAATACACGAATGGAGTTTTCAACACATTAATATTATAGTTGAATGAGCAAGTTCTCTGACTTTAAAATTGTTTATTTTTTTCTGAAAGCAAGTACCATGGCGTTTATGTACCTGGGCTGTGAATTTAACAGGAAGCGTGGTAATGGGACGACGAAGTCATACAGAAGGGCGATGGATTCTCTTTTCCTGATGCGAAGTGTTGACGCGGATCAGAATTGGTGGATTTTCACGACGGCAAAACAGGCGCCGAACCTCAATCGATTCAACTGCTGTGGAGGGGTTAGCATATATACATAGATACATAGAAGATAGGAGCAGGAACAGGCCTTTTACTGTCCCTCCATTCATCAAGATCATGGCTGATCATCTACCTCAATAGCCAAATTCTGCTTTCTCCCAATAACATTTGATCCAATTCTCCCCAAGTGCTCTCTCTAGCCGACGCTTGAATGTATTCAATGTTTTAACATCAACTACTTTCTAAAGTAATGAACTCCACAGGCTCGCCACTCTTTGGTTGAAAAAATGTCTCCTCCTTTCTGTCCGAAATGAAACCTCAGACTGTGACCCCTGGTTCTGGACACACCCACCATTGGTAAAATCTTCCCTGTAACTATCCTATCTATCCTGTTAGAATGTATTAAGTCTCTATGAGATGCCCCTCTCATTCTTCTGAACTCCAGCGAGACCAATCCTAACCTATTCAATCTCTCCTCATATGACAGTCCCACCATCCCTGGATCAGCCTGGTATACCTTAGCTGCACTACCTCTAGGTCGAGAACATTCTTCCTCAGAAAAAGAGACCAGAACTGCACACAACATTCTATTTGATGCCTCACCAAGGCCCTGTATAATTGCAACACCACATCCCTGCCCCTGTACTCGAAACCTCTCGCAATGAAGGTCAACATACCATTAGCCTTCTTTACCACCTGCTGCACCTACATGCTTACCTTCAGCGACTGGTGCACAAGGACTGCCCTCTCGCAATTTATAACCGTTCAGGTAGTAATTTGCCTTCCCGTTTTTTCTGCCAAAGTGAATAGCCTCACACTTATCCAGATTATACTGCATCTGGCAATCCTTTGCCCACTCGCCCCATCTGTCCATTATGATGTAGGATCTTTGCATCCTTCTCACCGTTCACCCTCCCATCCAAATTAGTATCATCTGCAAATTGTTGAGATTTTCCCTCATCCAAATCATTAACATATTCTGTGAAGAGCTGAGATCCCAGCACTGATCCCTGTGGCACCAAACTAGTAACTGCCTGCCAATTTGAAAAGGAACCATTAATTACTGATGTTACCTCTCTGCCAACCAGTATTCGATCCACCTCAATGCACTTCCCCCAATCCCATTCGCTTTATCATTGCACAATAATCTCTTACGGGGGACTTTGTCAAACGCCTTCTGAAAGTCCAAATATACCACAACAACCGGCCCCCCCTTGTCAACTGCACGAGTTGCATCTTCAAAGAATTCCAACAGAATTGTCAAGCATGACTTCCCCTTCATAAATCCATTATGAATCTGAGTGATCCTGTCACTTTTTTCTAAACTTCCGCTATAAATCCTTGACAATGGTTCAATAATTTTCCCCACTGCCGATGTTAGGCTTACCGATCTATAATCCCCTGTTTTCTCTCTACGTCCATTTTTGAATATTGGAGTGACATTAGCTACCTTCCAATCGGCAGGGACTATTCCAGAGTCTATAGAATACCGCACGATGACCACCAATGCGTCCACTATTTCCAGAGACGCCTCCTTCAGCACTTTGGGATGCAGATTCTCAGGCCCTGGGTACTTAATGTCATCAATTCTCCCAGCCCCATTTCTCTACCAATATTGATCTCCCTCAGTTATTCAAAGAACAACCAACAAAGAACAAAGAAAAGTACAGCACAGGAACAGGCCCTTCGGCTCTCCAAGCCTGCGTCGACCAGGCTGCCCGACTAAACTACAATATTCTACACTTCCTGGGTCCTTATGCCTCTATTCCCATCCTATTCATGTATTTGTCAAGATGCTCCTTAAATGTCACTATCGTCCCTGCTTCCACCAGCTCCTCCATCAGCGAGTTCCAGGCACCCACTACCCTCCGTGTAAAAAGGTTGCCTCGTACATCTTGTCTAAATCTTGCCTCTCGCACCTTAAAGCTGTGCCCCCCAGTAATTGACCCCTCTGCCCTGCGGAAAAGCCTCTGACTATCCAATCTGTCTATGCCCCTCATAACTTTGTAGGCCGCTCTCAGGTCGCCCCTCAACCTCCGTCGTTCCAGTGAGAACAAACCAAGTTTATTCAACCTCTCCTCATAGCTAATGCCCTCCATACCAGACAACATACTGGTAAATCTCTTCTGCACCCTCTGTAAAGCCTCCACATTCTTCTGGTAATGTGGCGACCAGAATTGAACACTATACTCGAAGTGTGGCCTAACATAAGTTTCAATACAGCTGCAACATGACTTGCCAATTTTTATACTCAATGGCCCGGCCAATGCAGGCATGCATGCCGCATGCCTTTTTGACTAATATCTCCACCTGTGTTGCCCCTTTCAGTGACCTGTGGACCTGTACATCTAGATCTCTCTGACTTCCAATAATCTTGAGGGTTCTACCATTCACTGTATATTCCCTACCTGTATCAGACCTTCCAAAATGCAGGTCCTTTACATTTTTCCGGATTGAACTCCATCTGCCATCTCGTCGTCAACCCTCGAAACGATCTAAATCCTGCTGTATCGTCTTACAGTTCTCATCGCTATCCACAATTCCACCAACCTTTGCTTCGTCCACAAACTTACTAATAAGACCAGTTACATTTTCCTACAAATCATTTATATATACTACAAACAGCAAAGGTGCCAGGACTGACCACTGTAGAACACCACTGGTCACAGCCCTCCAATCAGAAAAGCACACTTCCATTGCTACTCTCTGCCTTCTATGATCTAACCAGTTCTGTATCCATCTTGCAGCTCACCTCTGATCCCGTGTGACTTCACCTTTTGTACCAGTCTGCCATGAGGGCCCTTGTTAAAGGCCTTACTGAAGTCCATATAGACAGCATCTGCTTCCCTACCTGCATCAATCATCTTTGTGACCTCGGCTCATCAGAGGCAACAAATCACGAAGGCCATGGATGATGTCCGGTCAGGCCAACTGATAACATGCAAACGGTGCATACTGTACGCGCGTTCCAGACCGCATTGGTGCCGCTGTCGAGGTGACAGTGAATTGCGATTTGGCATCAAATCGGCGCCTGACGCATTCTACTCTCCGCCCAATCGCTTTTCGCGATTCTGGCGTCAGCCGACGGATAATCCCGCCGATTGTATCCATTTAGTGTTCTGTATCAGTTAACGGGTCCTTATCGATCGGAGGTTCAAAATACTGAAACGTTGTATATTAATTGGAGGTACCGTTTGGATTGGAATGACGACTCACTTGCAGCCCTGAATTTGGGAGATATCTTTTATGTTTCAATTTAGCACTCCGGATTTGACCCAAAACTTAAGTGGACTAGCCATGTAAATTATGTAGCTACAAAAGAAGGTCAAAGGCTGGGAATCCTGCGGAGAGTAACTGAACTGCTGCCCCACCCCACCCCACATACACACCCCGGCCCCCAAGCATGTCCATAAGGCACAGTGAAGCAGTGTGATAACATAGCCCTGACTGGCCTAAATGGGAACAGCTCCAACAACACTCAAGAATCTCGACACCATCCACAACAAAGCAGGTTGTCTGATTGGCACTCCTTCCGCAAACAAGCAGCACCGCCACCACCGACACACAGGGGCGGCGTCTGTACCATCTACAAGACGCATTGCAGAAACGCACCAAAACCCCTTCAACAGCACCGCCCAAACCCACGACCAGTATAATCTAGAAGGACAGGGTGTTTCTCTGGGTTAATGGGTGTTTCTCTGGTTGGCAATCAGTAGCTAGTGTTGTCCCTCAGGGATCAGTGTTGGGCCCACAACTGTTCACAATTTACATAGATGATTTGGAGTTGGGGACCAAGGGCAATGTGTCCAAGTTTGCAGACGACACTAAGATAAGTGGTAAAACAAAAACTGCAGAGGATACTGGAAGTCTGCAGAGGGATTTTGATCGGCTAAGTGAATGGGCTAGGGTCTGGCAGATGGAATACAATGTTGACAAATGTGAGGTTATCCATTTTGGTAGGAATAACAGCAAAAGGGACTATTATTTAAATGATAAAATATTGAAACATGCTGCTGTGCAGAGAGACCTGGGTGTGCTAGTGCATGAGTCGCAAAACGTTGGTTTTCAGGTGCAACAGGTGATTAAGAAGGCAAATGGAATTTTGTCCTTCATTGCTAGAGGAATGGAGTTTAAGACTAGGGAGGTTCTGCTGCAATTGTATAAGGTGTTAGTGAGGCCACACCTGGAGTATTGTGTTCAGTTTTGGTCTCCTCACGTGAGAAAGGGCGTACTGGCACTGGAGGGTGTGCAGAGGAGATTCACTAGGTTAATCCCAGAGCTGAAGTGGTTGGATTACGAGGAGAGGTTGAGTAGACTGGGACTGTACTCGTTGGAATTTAGAAGGATGAGGGGGGTTCTTATAGAAACATATAAGATTATGAAGGGAATAGATAGGATAGATGCGGGCAGGTTGTTTCCACTGGCGGGTGAAAGCAGAACTAGGGGGCATAGCCTCAAAATAAGGGGAAGTAGATTTAGGACTGAGTTTAGGAGGAACTTCTTCACCCAAAGGGTTGTGAATCTATGGAATTTCTTGCCCAGTGAAGCAGTAGAGGCTCCTTCATTAAATGTTTTTAAGATAAAGATAGAAAGTTTTTTGAAGAATAAAGGGATTAAGGGTTATGGTGTTCGGGCCGGAAAGTGGAGCTGAGTCCACAAAAGATCAGCCATGATCTCATTGAATGGTGGAGCAGGCTCGAGGGGCCAGATGGCCTACTGCTGCTCCTAGTTCTTATGCTCTTATGTTCTTATGACAGTAGATAACTGGAATCGCCTCCATCTGGAGGTTTCGCAGACCATCCTGCCTTATAAATATATTGTCGTTTCTTCACTGTGTCTGTGGTAAATTTGAACCTCGCTCTCTAAAAGCATAGTGGACTTTCTGACACCACAGGGACTGAAGTGGTTCAAGCAGGCAGCTCACCACCAGCACCTGAAGGGAAATTAGGGATGGGAAACATATGTTAGACTCGCCAGCGAAGCCGACATTCCGGAAAAATTAAAAGGAGAAAAAAAGACGACGAGGGATTTTCGGGGTTAATAATTGTGATCAGAAATGTCCACTGCTTTCATCTATCGTAGATCATAGAATTTACAGTGCAGAAGGAGGCCATTCGGCCCCTCGTTACTGCCCAGGCCCTTGGAAAGAGCACCCTACCCAAGCCCACACCTTCACCCTCTCCATGCAACACAGTAACCCCACCTATCCTTTTCTTTGCACACGAAGGGTAATTTGACATGGCCAATCCAGACACCCTGCAGATCATTGGACTTTCCAACCACATTTATTTCGCAACTCGATGTCGTAATCCGTTGTTCAGTTGTTTGAAAAGAAAAGATCTTGAAGGATGTCGCAAGTTCAATATCCCCATGGAGATCACACAAGATATATATTGAATGATTGAAAGTCTATCACCAATGTGACGAACCGCCACACGAAGGGGCAGAGAGCTGAGCACCGAAAATGCTTGTCGCATTTCGCAGTGTAGATAAAATCTTCTACACATTCCTGGCTGCCATTGGTATTCCAGGTACGTGATTATAGCAATTATGTTCCTGGCAATAGGCATTGTGATCAGACTTATTTTACTCTGCTAATTATAATTTCACCAGCAGGATATTTGTCACCACTCCACAGGCACCAGAATAGTGATGTCCATTGATACATGCAAATGTTTTGATTTATTGCTGTGGTAATGTTTTGTTACCTCACTCATGGTGATCATTGTTTGTAACTCGCAGCTTCTCGAAGTTAATATGTCCTTGCATTCCGTGGAATATCACGCTCTGTTGTATGACAGCACAGTGAAGGACAACTCTTTCAGTAAGGTATGAGTGGGAGACATACTTAAATTAAATGAAGTGGGAATCGCTAAACGCCGTGCGTGAGATGACTCGAGTGAGAATATGCTCCTGGAAAAATTACCCAACGTGAATTATATTGAACGTGTGTGAGTGACCAGAGTAAACTATCTGACTAACCATTACTTGGAATATGTTTCAGTGTAAAATTCATGGACCGGCGCTTACCAATCAGCTTGTTGCATGTTATTCCTGTGGCCACATATCTGTGCCTGTATAATCTGAATCACGAATTTAATTGAAATAAGATCCGTTGTTTGAATCTGCCCTTGTGTGGCATACTTCCAATAGATTGGCAATAGAATATATGTCGCTAATGGTTGAAGGCGTTTTGGAATGGGTCTGTACAATGGTCTATTTCGATTCGGTGGCACAGTGGTTGGCAATGTTGCCCCACAGTGCTAGGGACTCGAGTTCAATCCTCGCCTTGGGGTACTGTTTAGAGTTAGCACACCCTCGCTTGGTCAGCGTGGTTTTCCTCCGGGTGCTTCAGCTTGCTCCCACAGTCCAAAGATGTGCAGTTTAGGTGGAGTACATTGGCTAAATTGCCCCTTGGTGTCAGAAACTGTGCACGTTCGGTACGGGTACGGGGATAGGGTGGAGGAGTTGGTCTAGATCGCATACTTCTTGGAAGGGACCGTGCCACTCGATGGCATTATCTCCTCGTTCTGCACTGATCTTTCATTATTTTCTGTTTTCCGAGCCATAATAAAGGATATTCTAGTTACCGGCAGTTAAACAGTTCAGCGGCACTGTTACCATAACCACATTCATTTGATAATCACGTATTCTAACTCTGACTATTGTTTCTGTAAACATTCCATTTGTTTTCATTTCAAATACCCTCCTCCCCAGGCAAAGGTTCCTGAGAACCTGTGGGCCTTGAGTACTCAATTCCAATTTCTGACTATTACTCGGGATCACCATTCAAATGGGAGCATTTCACCGTTCAATTCGGAATGATTATTATTTTTGTCATCAATTCTGATCAATGTTTCAAAGAGTTTAAATATATCACCTGTACAAGATCTGTGACGTGTGTCCCAGTGAGAAGGGGGACCTGAAACTGAAGATACGCCACATTTTTTCCGAACACAGGGATTAGTCGGAGGGATGTGTTGAGCTTTGGATGAGGAAAATCTTATTTCAGAACTCTCAGTTCTATCAGCATTCTGATCATAATCATTTTCACCCTATACAGAGCATCCTTTCATGTAAGAGGGGGAACGCACAGAAAGAGCTAATTTAGTGTAGTCAAAACCAAACTGTGAGCTGTTTAGTGCCAGCTCCATTTTTTTAAAAATCCATTCACCTTTGATATATATACTCTTCTTCCGGATTGATGCTGCTGCAAATATTTTGTGAAACGAGGACTGTTTTGGAAAGGTAGTGCTTCAACAAAAATACATCAGCTGGCGTTTAGCTACGTTGAAATGAATTAATTGTCATTGGAATGTCACTTGTGCACGTTCTGTGATTATTATTAATATACTCACGTGTTCTGTTCCTGTTTCCTGTGTGATTAATACGTTCTCAAGTTGGATTTGCCATTAAAATTGGACTTTGTGATTCTGCTTCCCAACTCCACATTGTTGATGAAGGGCAGAAATGCCGGCGCTCATTCTTGTGGAATGTCACTTCCCACGCCCCAATAAACTGAAGAAATGGCTTCAACGTCTACACCTTGTGTTATAGAAACATAGAGAGTATGAGCAGGACGATACCCGTATCGTCTTCCATCATTGACTTTGTCGATATGTCTGCTTCAGGAACCCACCTCTTCATTCACCTGAGGAAGGTGCAGTGCTCCGAAAGCTAGTGATTCGAAACTTACCTGTTGGACTTTAACCTGGTGTTGTAGGACGTCTTACTGTGCTCACCCCCGTCCAACGCCGGTATTATGATCTTATGATCACGGCTGATCATGCAGCTCAATAGCCTGATGTTGCCTTTCATCCTCTTCGCCCCAAGTGCTAAATCTAACTGCTCCTTGAAAACATAGTATTTGGTTTCAACTAATTTCTGGGGCTGCGAGTTGATCAGGTCGACCACTCTCTGGGTGATTTTCTGTTGCATTCCATTCTGCAACTTTTCCCCATAACTTCTACTTGCTCCAAAGTTAGTGCCGAGTTTGCTAAGCGGCACCTTATGCAAGGCTTTTGTGTAGTAAAATTATGTTGTACCTGTCCTACAAAACTGTTCTACAATTCATCGTAATTATTAAAATACTTCCAAAAATATATTCAAGTATGATTTTCTTTCCTCTATTCGTAACTCTATCCTGTGCGTCTACGCTGCACCAATATTTTATTTTGATTTTATAATATTTCGGACCTCTGGGGTGTGTTCGTGCTGTAAAGTGTTTTTGGGAAGGAGGTCAGATGTCAGAGAGGTCGCGCCATTCTCTGTGACATCGCATCCGTGATCAAATCCTTTGCGTACCCCCATGGCAATGGCAGGTATGGCATTACGGGGTCGAGCACATGGACTGAAATTCTGTCAATAGATTCGATACAACCGGGACCGATGTAAAGAGCGGGAGACCTCCCTCTTTGTTGATTTCATTGTGCAGCCACAGAGTAACTGGGAATATTTAAATCATAAAGAGCTGCATTTCCTCCATGCGCACAACTTGGCTAAAGCTGCTGGTAGCAGGCGGCGCGAACACAAGAACGTTTTTTTCATTTTCATGGAGCTTGAGTTTGAAAAAAGTGCAAGGAGCTGGGACTGACGTCCGGGAGGGTGAACAAGTGGGTTGCAGAATTTAGCAGAACCATCAGCAGCATAGAGACAGAGCACGTTCCGATCTTGAGAAGCATCACATCGTGAAGAAGAAGCAAATGACGTGTTTTATGACAGCCGGATTCGCTTGCCCATCCTGTCTCTGTATGGGTGTGTGGTCTCATGGAAATTAGGGGTTACCAGTAATAAACGTGTGGAACGGCTTAAATCAGATAGCTTCAGTCTGAGGACAGGTATACAATGCCAAGAAATCTCGTCAGAGTAACTGTAGGTATTTTTGCGAGTTGAGGTCTGTAACTACTGGTGTTCCACAGGGGTCAGTACTTCGACCTCTGCTCTTTGCAATATATAAATAGATTGGAAGAAAACTTAGCGGGTATGATTAGCAAGCGTGCGGATGATACATAGATTGCAGGCATTTCGGATAGTGATGAAGCTTGTCAGAGAATACAACAGGAGAGGGATAGACTGCAAAATTGGGAGGAGAGATGGTAGATGGAATTTATCCCGGACGAATGCGAAGTGATGCATTTTGGTAGATCCAATTCAGGAGGGATCTATAAAATAATTAGCAGAACCATCAGAAGCATAGAGACACAGGTAGATCTGAGCGTGCAGTACCACACAGCCTTAAAAATGACAACACAGGTGGAAATGGTAGTAAAGAAAGCATATGGCATGCTTGCCTTCATAGGACGGGGTATCAACTATAAAAGGTCGAAAATTATGTTGCAGTTCTATAGAACGTTGGTAAGGCCATTTCTGGAATGCTGTGTCGAATTCTGGTCACCGCACTACCAGAACGACTTGGAAATTATTAACGGTATAGATAGGGTGAACAATTGGAGGCTTTTTCTCAGGGCGGAATTAAAAATTATAAGGGCGCCCAAGTTCAAGGTGAGGGGGGAAGGTTCAGTGGAGATGTACGGGGGAATTCTTTTACGCAGAGTATGGTGGTGGCCTGGAATGCACTGCCAATTGAGGTGGTTGTGGCAGATACGCTAGCGACCTATAAGAATTATCTGGATAGGCACATGAAGAGACGGGGTACAGAAATATACAGGCGGTTGGTCTAGATAAGGCACGTGATTGGAGCTTGCTTGGAGGAGCGAAAACCCTGTTCCTGTGCTGTCTTATTCTTTGTTGTTGTTTCTTCTCAATCCTTAGCCCACTAAACTTGGAGCTCGTCTGGATTGGGGGTAGGTTAGTGTCCTGGTATTTGTTTTAAATTATTGCCTCTCATCGCCGCTGTCCTACCTTGTTTCATGTTAAGATCCAGTCTTTCGTTCCTGTGTCACTCACAGAGAATGTTTTATCAGCATTTTCCCTTCTCTCTCTTACAGTTAACTTGCTGGCCATCTTAATCCTGTCCCGGGGAAAGTGCGGTCTCTCCAGCTGTACAACTCGTTACCTGCTGGCCATGGCACTGTCAGATCTATTCGTCATTATCACTGAGGTTATACTTATGCAGATCAATCATTACTATTTTCCAATCTGTTTCCTAGACATCACCCCTATATGCAGCGTTAATGCTGTCCTGCGAGGGGCAGCCAGAGACTGTTCGGTGTGGTTCACTATCACTTTCTCCTTTGATCGATTTGTGGCTATTTGTTGCCAGAAGCTTAACGCCAAATATTGCACAGCTAAAACAGCGGCAGTGGTTCTAGCAACATTCTGCATTTTTCTGTGTTTCGCCAACATCCCCATCTACTTCACCTATGAACCCGAAAGCATTACTGACAATGTGCCGTGGTTCTGTCATACAAAGCCAGACTTCTATTCAGAGACCGGATGGGTGAGATACAATTGGTTTGATAGATTTCTAACCCCTTTGCTCCCATTTGCTTTAATTGTGTTGATCAACGCCCTGACGGTCAGACACATTTTAGTGGCCAGTCGGGTCCGAAAGGGACTGAAGGGTCAGAGGAAGGGAGACAACCACCGTGACCCAGAGATGGAGAGCAGAAGGAAGTCTCTGATTTTACTCTTCTCCATATCCGGCAGCTTCATAATTCTGTGGCTGGTAAATGTTATAGAATTCTTATATTACAACCTTGCAGGAATAGATCCCAATGATTACACCGAGGCTGAATATATATTCCAGCAAGTTGGAATTATGCTGCGGAACTTAAGTTGCTGCACGAACACGTTTATTTATGCGGCGACTCAGTCCAAGTTCAGAGGAAAAATCAAGGCCGCTTTGAGCTTCCTAGTTACATAAGTTATTCAACTTGTGAATAAACCAAACATGTGCGATCAGTGTTTCCAGTTCCATAATGGAACATGGATGCCAGTCTCCCAAATAGCAAATAACAAGAGCAGGGCACTATTGAGGCAAAAAGCCGATGCATCCCCCATAAATGGGAAGGAGAGAAAGAACGAGGACAGGTGTTCAAACAGCTGCCACACTATTTCCCCCAGCTGTTTGATCCTCATTTTCTGAGATCTCTGGACGAACTTCTTCTGAAAAGAACGTGCTCGCCGTGATGACAATATTTTAATGTGGATTCCTTCTTATTACAGATTGTTTTTATTGTTTTCTGTGTTCGTTTTGGAGTCACCATATCCTGGAATTTCAACCTATCTTTACCTTCAAAGTCCTTGAGCGTGTTGCGGCCTCCGAACCATGTCTCACTTATCGGTTCAAAATAAAGGCGAACTGCCTCGAATTATTTTTCCACCTCTGCCTCCTATGGGCGCTCCCCTCCCTCTAGTCCGTGCAGATTGTCCCTCATCCCCCTACCTCGTACAGAATAAACACCAATCCCTTTCCGTCCCCTGATACCACTCCCAATCTTGGCCAGTTCCATACACCCTCTGCTTGAAAAGGCCATACTCCCCTGCAATAACTGAACATGGAATTTATACAGTGCAGAAGGGGAATCTTCGACCTATCATGCCTGCAGTCTACCCAGGCCCATAGCCAAACCCTATCTCCGTATCCCCATGCGTTGGCCATGGTAAATCCACGTAACATCCACATATTTAGACTCAAAGTGTAAATTTTCCTTGACAAATCCACCTAACCGACATATCGTTCGAATGTTAGAGGAAGCCGGGTCACCCAACAGGGAACCCACCCAGTCACGGGGAGAACTTGCAAGCTCCACAGTCACCCAAGGCTGGAATGGAATCCAGCTCCCTGACGCTGAGAGGCAGCAGTACTAACCACTGAGTCAGCGTGTCGCAACCCCATCGCATTGGTCTCTCCCCTTGTCCTTTACCTCTGACACACACAAAGGATTGTGCCAGGAGCCACCTTCATCAACTGGCATTACGCCAATACCACTTATCCGTCGACCTGTCTTTCCTTCGAATATGGCCCTGCCAAGTAAACGAGTTCCGCTTTCCATCAGCCCATTGGGGTGACAGTCTTTAACCCAACCAGATTCCTCACCACAGAAACAAACCAACACTTTGGATGCAAAACAGATTCACAGTTTTAATACTTTCCCCCAGGGCTGTGGTTGAGGGTGGTGATGGTGGGAAGAGGTGGTTGGGGAAAATAAGCTGTAATGTCCGAGAGACCTCCAGGCGAATGAAGCTACTGACTGTTGTCAGCTACCATTCATATTCGTTGCAGACGTAGTTTCTTAATTAAATGCATTATCTGCCTTGTTGTCTCCCAGAAACATACCTGATTTAACATGGATACACTCGGCAAACTCAAAGCTGTACTACAATTCCCAGGGGGTGGGGGTCGTGTGTGTGTGTGTATGTGTGCGTCGATCTATCATCCACTCTTCTTGGAGTTGGTCACAGTTTGCACTTGTGTGAAAACACGTCAACATCAGTTGCCACTTCTCAGCCCAAGCCTGAATGTTATCCAGGTCTTACTGCATGTTGAGATGCCCACTGAATCCCAACATTGCAGACTGAGGCCCTTCGGCCAATCAAGTCTGCAACGATCTTTTGAAAGAGCACCCTACCTATTCCAATCCGCAGCCCCATCATCGTAACCCCACCTAACCTGCACATACCTGTACACCAAATGGAAATTTGCCACAGACAATCCACCTAACCTACACAGAAAACGTGCAAACTCCACATGGAAAGTCATCCAAGGCGGGAACTAAAATCTGTTCGCTTTTCCTGTGAGCCAACGGTGCTAACCCCGTGCCACAGTGCTGCCATGGACGCTGCAAATTGCAGGGATCGTTAACCAACACAATTAACTTGAAATAGTCTCTGCATTGTGCCATGCATTTTACTTTAGTCTGGCGATCGGATATTGTTAGTTTGAGTCGTGTGCGACAAGAGGATTTTCAAAGTAACTTCATTATAGTGTTAAGGTATGCCTACTTGTGACAATAATAAAGATTATTATACGAGACCTGGGGAGGACTTCAAGGGAAGTAATACAGATCACGGCCATGGGTAGCACAAGGAGGGGGATACCAGGAATATCCAGAGTCTGGTTTTGTATTTTCACTAATTTTCACTTAATTGCAAAGAACTTCCCTGATTTTAGATAACAACTATTAATGCGATTATGCCACATTATAAATTTGCACGAGAGTAATATAACACTCAGTTCAGAAGTGTCGATGATGTTTGCTGCACATGAAGATGGTTTTGGACATTACATCTTTGAAATCATGTTATTCATTGAATTTGCTTGTGGCTGATTTTCAGTTCGAATCCATTTCCTCACTTCTCTGCCAAATCCCGATAAGCCCTTTCCAAAAAAAGATATTGATGTCGGTGTTAGGTCATTATCTTCTGCGGCTGGGCAGAAGCTACCGTATTTCGATGTGTTCCCACGTGGCCTGTTCTACTTTTGAAGACATGCCCTTCTTCTTCTGTATCCCACTGAAAGGTGAGTTTTCCAATCCCCAAACGTTGCACGATCAGAACAATTCAAGTAACTCTGATAAATCATGCTTCAACCGTCTATAATCAGGGGAACAAAAGCTAAGATTCCTCCATTAGACTTTAGATATTTACGTGTAATCTGATTAATGTCGTCTCCAAAGGCTATATGCCTTCTCAATTCTGATGATGCAAAATCTGAATGCTCTATTCCCAAAGTAGACCTAATCCAAATTCGGAAAACCCAAATCAAAATTGGCCCACGATTGTCTGTCAACACTGGGCATGATAATCTTTAGTCCTGAGCGATCTTATTTTGAGAAATGCCACGGAATTTCTCACCGAATAAACGATATCAAAAATAGGCCCAGAATGAACAATGGGATACAACTGTAGAATATTGCAAAACCATATAATATTAATCCTCCATTTGCGTGAAATAACATTACTTCGAATGAGGACAACTGGTGCAGCTTTTGCAGACGTTGAAAATATATTATGACGTTCAGTAACATGCGACAATGCTGATGCACCACGATGGGATAGAGTTCTGATTGTCACAGAAAATTATGATATTCAACCAGAACCACGATCAATATAAACGACAAAAGGACTAAATAAATCACTGCCTCCCCCACCCTCCAACATAGCATTTAGCATCGAAACGTTTGTTGAGGTGATGAGTTTGAAGAACGATCTGATGGATGTTGGACCTTCAGAATTCTTTTCCTACAAATACATTTAGATTACATTATGTGCGCATAATTCCGCCTATAAAACTGCAACACAGCATAAAAACATAAACGAATTAAACGATCGCACATAGTTAGTTGAACAATAATTAAAATGCTCATCACCGGCTTGGTGTCAGACATGGGAATGGAACACAAACTGCTAACTTCGAAATTGATTATTAATGCAAAATGAACCTTCCAGTTGGATTTTAGTGTGTATTCACACTGAGTTCGTTGAAAGAATATAGAATAATTTCATGGCTTGCATCCTTTTGTTTTCAAAATCGTTCTGGAGAATTGCAACTTTAACAGCTGATATATTAGTGTTTGACATTGAACATTTCTCCGAAGACTCATGTACAACATTCATTAGCTCCCAGTCGGTCAAATCCTTTGCAGTATACTTGAGAACTCTTTATCTGAAATGAAGTTGCCAAGCCCACGAAGACCACAGGGCACTTGGCACATGTTATTAATTCGTTGCGGCGGTGAGTCACTTTGGATACAAATGAAAATGGCTTATTGTCACAAGTCGGCTTCAAATGAAGTTACTGTGAAAAGCCCCTAGTCGCCACATTCCGGCGCCTATACGGGGAGGCTGGTACGGTAATTGAACCGTGCTGCAGGCCTGCCTTGGTCTGCTTTCAAAGCCAACGATTTAGCCCAGTGTGCTAAACCAGCCCCGACGATTGAATTAACAGGATGAGGATTCCATAACGAAGCTCGTTCGGCATAATATTCAATACATAACATTGAAGCAAGATGGGAAGAAACCTCTTCGAAAAGAACATTGCTCCATGCCGGTGTTCACTTCGCGTGTTAATGATTGAGGATCAAAGTGAGTCAATATTCAAAGTATATTGCATATGCAGATAGAAGGAGAAGTAATAATGTGTTGTTGAGGAAGGAGGAATAAAAATGATTGGAAATTATTTCCATCCGTAAAATTTATTAAAATATTTTGATTCAAATGATTACATATTTTCAACAACCCCCCCCCCTTACAGACAAAAGAAAAACAAAGATCACATAAATAAACATCTTACCACTACATCACGAATTCCCCCAATATACAAATCCCCCATTAAGTAATAATAAACACAGTAGTAAACTCAAAGTACAACCCCTCCTACCCCTCATTACAAATGAGAGGGGCGATATTGTTGGAGAGGACAGTGTGAAACAGATTGGTAAGCTCGAGGAAATACTTGTTAGGAAGGAAGATGTGTTGGGCATTTTGAAAAACTTGAGGATAGACAAGTCCCCCGGGCCTGACGGGATATATCCAAGGATTCTATGGGAAGCAAGAGATGAAATTGCAGAGCCGTTGGCAATTATCTTTTCATCCTCACTGTCAACAGGGGTGGTACCAGGGGATTGGAGAGTGGCGAATGTCGTGCCCCTGTTCAAAAAAGGAACGAGGGATAACCCTGGGAATTACAGGCCAGTTAGTCTTACTTCGGTGGTAGGCAAAGTAATGGAAAGGGTACTGAAGGATAGGATTTCTGAGCATCTGGAAAGACACTGCTTGATTAGGGATAGTCAGCACGGATTTGTGAGGGGTAGGTCTTGCCTAACAAATCTTATTGAATTCTTTGAGGAGGTGACCAAGCATGTGGATGAAGGTAAAGCAGTGGATGTAGTGTACATGGATTTTAGTAAGGCATTTGATAAAGTTCCCCATGGTAGGCTTATGCAGAAAGTAAGGAGGCATGGGATAGTGGGAAATTTGGCCAGTTGGATAACAAACTGGCTAACCGATAGAAGTCAGAGAGTGGTGGTGGATGGCAAATATTCAGCCTGGATCCCAGTTACCAGTGGCGTACCGCAGGGATCAGTTCTGGGTCCTCTGCTGTTTGTGATTTTCATTAATGACTTGGATGAGGGAGTTGAAGGGTGGGTCAGTAAATTTGCAGACGATACGAAGATTGGTGGAGTTGTGGATAGTAAGGAGGGCTGTTGTCGGCTGCAAAGAGACATAGATAGGATGCAGAGCTGGGCTGAGGAGTGGCAGATGGAGTTTAACCCTGAAAAGTGTGAGGTTGTCCATTTTGGAAGGACAAATATGAATGCGGAATACAGGGTTAACGGTAGTGTTATTGGCAATGTGGAGGAGCAGAGAGATCTTGGGGTCTATGTTCATACATCTTTGAAAGTTGCCACTCAAGTGGATAGAGCTGTGAAGAAGGCCTATGGTGTGCTCGCGTTCATTAACAGAGGGATTGAATTTAAGAGCCGTGAGGTGATGATGCAGCTGTACAAAACTTTGGTAAGGCCACATTTGGAGTACTGTGTACAGTTCTGGTCGCCTCATTTTAGGAAGGATGTGGAAGCTCTGGAAAAGGTGCAAAGAAGATTTACCAGGATGTTGCCTGGAATGGAGAGTAGGCCTTACGAGGAAAGGTTGAGGGTGCTAGGCCTTTTCTCATTAGAGCGGAGAAGGACGAGGGGCGACTTGAAAGAGGTTTATAAGATGATCAGGGGAATAGATAGAGTAGACAGTCAGAGACTTTTTCCCCGGGTGGAACACACATTACAAGGGGACATAAATTTAAGGTGAAAGGTGGAAGATATAGGAGGGATATCAGAGGTAGGTTCTTTACCCAGAGAGTAGTGGGGGCATGGAATGCACTGCCTGTGGAAGTAGTTGAGTCGGAAACATTAGGGACCTTCAAGCAGCTATTGGATAGGTACATGGATTACGGTAAAATGATATAGTGTAGATTTATTTGTTCTTAAGGGCAGCACGGTAGCATTGTGCATAGCACAATTGCTTCACAGCTCCATGGTCCCAGGTTCGATTCCGGATTGGGTCATTGTCTGTGCGGAGTCTGCACGTCCTCCCCGTGTCTGCGTGGGTTTCCTCCGGGTGCTCCGGTTTCCTCCCACAGTCCAAAGATGTGCGGGTTAGGTGAATTGGCCAATGATAAATTGCCCTTAATGTCCAAATTGCCCTTGGTGTTGGGTGGAGGTGTTGAGTTTGGGTAGGGTGCTCTTTCCAAGAGCCGGTGCAGACTCAAAGGGCCGAATGGCCTCCTTCTGCACTGTAAATTCAATGATAATCTATGATTAATCTAGGACAAAGGTTCGGCACAACATCGTGGGCCGAAGGGCCTGTTCTGTGCTGTATTTTCTATGTTCTATGTTCTACCCCCCTCCTACTTCCCCCTCCTACCCCCTCCCCTACCCCCTCCTACACCCCTCGTACCCCACCCTAACCCCCTCCCCCTCACCCTCCCCCCCCCCCCGGTTTGCTGCTGCTGACCACCTCCTAACACTCCGCTAGCAAGTCTAGGAACCGTTGTCACCGCCTGAAGAACCCTTGCACAGACCCTGTCAAGGCAAATCTTACCCTCTCCAATTTAATGAACCCTGCAATGTCGCTGATCCAGGCTTACACGCTCGGGGGCCTCGCATCTTTCCCCTGTAGCAGAATCCTCCGCCGAGCTACCAGGGATGCAAAGGCCAGAATGCCGGCCTCTTTCGCCTCCTGCACTCCCGGCTCATCCGATACCCCAAATAGTTCTAACCCCCAGCTCGGCTTAAACTGGGTGTTCACCACCTTAGACATTGTCCTCGCAATACCCCTCCAGAACCCATCCAGCGCCGGGCACGCCCAGAACACGTGGGTGTGATTTGCTGTGCTCCCCGAGCACCTCCCACACCTGTCTTCCACCCCAAAGAACCTGCTCAGCCTCGCCCCTGTCATATGCGCTCTGTGAAGAACCATAAATAGTATCAGTCTAAGCCTGGCATAAGAGGAGGAAGAATTACCCCTACCCAGGGCGTCCGCCCACGTACCCTCTGTGGTGGTATGTATTAGGGGTCATGTGGGACTGTGAAGCCGGGATGCTATTGGCTGACAGATCCCGGGTCCTGGTTGGCTGTTGACTCCTGGCTCCGCCCTGAAGGCGGAGTATAAGATCCCGAGCTTCTCCCCGCTGCTTCATTCTGTTGCTGAACTGCTGGGGACAAGTCTCGCTTAATAAAGCCTCATCGACTTCATCACTACTCGTCTCTCTCGTAAATCATTGTGCGCTACAATTTATTAAGCGAGCTTAAAGGACTATGTAGCTCCGGATCGCCCGGAATGCCTGCGGATCAGCCCCCACGCAGCGAACTCGGCAGCAGTTTTTAAACACTGGCAAGCTTGTTTTGAAGGCTACCTCCGAACGGCCCACGGCCGGATCACAGAAGACCAGAAAATGCAGGTCCTGCATTCGAGGGTAAGCCCGGAAATTTACCCTCTCATAGAAGACGCAGAGGATTTCCCGACGGCGCTCGCAGCACTGAAGAGCATCTACGTTCGCCCCGTGAACCAGGTCTACGCACGCTACCAACTCGCAACGAGACAGCAACGTCCCGTAGAATCGTTAGAAGAATTCTACGCTGCGCTGCTAATTTTGGGACGGGGCTGCAGCTGCCCGCCGGTGAACGCGATCGAACACATGGACATGCTAATTCGCGATGCGTTTGTGGCAGGTATGAACTCTCCCCAGCTCCGCCAAAGACTTTTGAAAGAGAGTCGCAAAACGCCCGCGCCTACGGCCCCGACTGCGCGGCAGCCCCTTGGGCTCCATGGACCCCCGTCGCGACAACCCCCTCCCCTCCCTCACAGGCTTGCGCGGTTAAATCGCCAGACTATCCCAGGGAGGCCCGCTGCTAGTTCTCTGGGCAAGTGAAACACCGCCGGCAGCGCTGCCCGGCTCGCGCAGCTATATGCAAAAGCTGCGGCAAGAAGGGCCATTACGTGGCTGTGTGCCGGTCCCGGGGGGGTCGCCACAATCCCCGGAGAAGAACGAGCCCAGCCCATCTCAAACGCTCCCCACCCCCCCCCTCCCCCAGCGCCCCATGTGTGACCCGCGGGCGCCGCCATTTTGGGTCCCGGGCACCACGAGGGGAGGATGGGCGCCGCCATCTTGTGACCCCCCCAGCCACGTGCGATTCATGGGGGCGGCCATTTTGTCCACCCCCGACCACGTGCTATCCATGGGGGCGGCCTTTTGTCCAACCCCGGCCGCGTGCGATTCATGGACGCCGCCATCTTGGATGACAACAAATGTCCCCAGCATCGACGGCTCCACGGGGTCCGAAGAAGACGCCGAGACACTACGACCACGACTGGCTTCGGTGACGCTGGATCAATCATGGCCCCGGACGCTCCAGACGACGACAACAACGGTGCTGATCAACGGACACGAGACATCATGCCTGATCGACTCCGGGAGCACCGAAAGTTTCATTCACCCAGACACGGTAAGACGCTGTTTTCTGACCATCCATCCAAGTACGCAAAAGACTTCCCTAGCTGCAGGATCCCACTCCCTAGAGATCAAAGGGTTCTGCATCGCGAACCTAACGGTGCAAGGGAGGGAGTTTGAAAACTACAGGCTCTACGTCCTTCCCCAACTCTGCGCGCCCACATTACTGGGATTAGATTTCCAGTGTAACCTGCAGAGCCTAACATTTCAATTCGGCGGTGCAATACCCCCACTCACTATCTGCGGACTAGCAACACTCAAGGTTGAACCGCTGTCCTTGTTTGCAAACCTCACCCCGGACTGCAAACTCGTTGCTACTAGGAGCAGACGGTACAGCGCCCAGGATCGGATATTTATTCGGTCTGAAGTCCAGCGGTTGCTGAAGGAAGGCATAATCCAGGTCAGTAATAGTCCCTGGAGAGCACAGGTGGTAGTAGTAAAGACCGGGGAGAAGCAAAGGATGGTCATAGACTATAGCCAGACCATCAACAGGTACACACAGCTAGATGCGTACCCTCTCCCCCGCATATCCGACATGGTAAATCGGATTGCCCAGTATAAGGTTTTCTCCACCGTGGACCTCATGTCCGCCTACCACCAGCTCCCCATCCGCCCAGGTGACCGCAAGTACACAGCCTTCGAGGCAGATGGGCATGTATACCACTTCCTAAGGGTCCCATTTGGTGTCACGAACGGGGTCTCGGTCTTCCAACGGGAGATGGACTGAATGGTTGACCAGCACGGGTTGCAGGCCACGTTCCCGTATCTCGACAACGTAACCATCTGCGGCCACGATCAGCAGGACCACGACGCCAACCTCCAAAAATTCCTCCAGACCGCTAACGCCTTGAATCTCACATACAACGAGGAAAAGTGCGTTTTTAGCACAAACCGGTTGGCCATCCTGGGATACGTAGTGCGCAATGGGATAATAGGCCCCGACCCCGAACGCATGCGCCCCGTTATGGAATTTCCCCTCCCCCACTGCTCCAAAGCCCTGAAACGTTGCCTGGGGTACTTTTCATATTACGCCCAGTGGGTCCCCCAGTATGCAGACAAGGCCCGCCCGCTAATACAGACCACTACCTTCCCCCTGTCGACAGAGGCTCGCCAGGCCTTCAGCCACATCAAAGCGGATATCGTAAAGGCCACGATGCGCGCCATCGATGAGTCCCTCCCCTTCCAGGTCGAGAGCGACGCCTCCGACGTAGCTCTGGCGGCCACCCTTAACCAAGCGGGCAGACCCGTGGCCTTTTTCTCCCGAACCCTCCACGCCTCCGAAATCCGCCACTCCTCAGTGGAAAAGGAAGCCCAAGCCATAGTGGAAGCTGTGCGACATTGGAGGCATTACTTGGCCGGCAGGAGATTCACTCTCCTCACCGACCAACGGTCGGTAGCCTTCATGTTCGATAATGCACAGCGGGGCAAAATTAAAAATGACAAGATCTTAAGGTGGAGGATCGAGCTCTCCACCTTCAACTACAAGATCTTGTACCGTCCCGGAAAGCTGAACGAGCCGTCCAATGCCCTATCCCGCGGCACATGTGCCAACGCACAAATAGACCGTCTCCAAGCCCTCCACGAGGACCTCTGCCACCAGGGGGTCACTCGGTTCTACCATTTTATAAAGTCCCGCAACCTCCCCTACTCTGTGGAGGAGGCCCGTACAGTCACCAGGAACTGCCACATCTGCGCGGAGTGCAAACCGCACTTTTTCAGGCCGGATAGAGCGCACCTGATCAAGGCTTCCCGCACGTTCCCTTTGAACGCCTCAGTCTGGATTTCAAAGGGCCCCTCCCCTCCACCGACCGCAACACATACTTCCTGAACGTGGTGGACGAGTACTCCCATTTCCCCTTCGCCATCGCCTGCCCCGACATGACAGCGGCCACAGTTATTAAAGCCCTTGGCATCATATTCACACTGTTCGGTTGCCCCGCATATATCCATAGCGACAGGGGGTCCTCCTTCATGAGTGACGAGCTGCGCCAGTTCCTGCTCAGCAAAGGCATAGCCTCGAGCATGACGACCAGCTACAACCCCCGGGCGAGCGGGCAAGTAGAGAGGGAGAACGGCACGGTCTGGAAGACCGTCCTACTGGCCCTACGGTCCAGGGATCTCCCAGTTTCCCGGTGGCAGGAGGTCCTCCCGGACGCTCTCCACTCCATCCGGTCGCTGCTGTGTACCACCACTCACCAAACGCATCACGAGCGCCTCCTTGTCTTCCCCAGGAAGTCCTCCTCCGGAACGTCGCTGCCGACCTGGCTGGCGGCCCCAGGACCCATCTTGCTGTGGAAACATGTGCGGGCGCACAAGTCGGACCCGTTGGTCGAGAGGGTTCACCTTCTCCACGCGAACCCGCAGTACGCCTACGTGGCGTACCCCGACGGCTGACAGGACACGGTCTCCCTGCGGGACCTGGCGCCCGCCGGCAACACACACACGTCCCCGACACCGATCGTCCCCTCCCTGCCACCGGCGCACCCCGCGACCGCCCCCTTCCCGGGAGGATCGGTCCTCCTCCCGTGCCCGCCCAGGAGTAAAACAGGAACAAACACCGATACGCTCCCGGAGACGACAACGCCGGGACAAGCACCTGCACCATCACCGGGGCTGAGGCGATCGACGAGGAAGACCAGACCGCCCGCTCGACTTGTGGCATCGGCGTGAAACCAAGAAGGTTGTTGGACTGTAACAAAAAAAAATTCTCTTACGAATATTGTAAATAGTTCCACAAACCTTGTACATAGCCCAGTGTAGGGCTACAACTGTAAAAACTTGCCCGAAATTTTCGTCACAGGACCAGCCTTGTAAACCCCTACCACCATACGAACCACCACCCCGCCGGGTTCATTTTTAGCAAGGGATGAATGTGGTGGTATGTATTAGGGGTCATGTGGGGCTGTGAAGCCGTGATGCAATTGGCTGACAGATCCCGGGTCCTGGTTGGCTGTTGACTCCTGGCTCCGCCCTGAAGGCGGAGGATAAGAACCCAAGCTTCTCCCCGCCGCTTCATTCTGTTGCTGAACTGCTGGGGACAAGTCTCGCTTAATAAAGCCTCATCGACTTCATCACCACTCGTCTCTCTCGTAAGTCATTGTGCGCTACACCTCATCTATCTCCTCCCCAAGCTCCTCCTCCCATTTACCCTTTAGCTCCTCCACCAAGGTCTCCTCCTCCTCCTGCATCTCCTGGTAGATCGCCGAGACCTTGGCTTCTCCAACCCACAACCTCGAGAGCACCCCATCCTGGATCGAGCGTGCTGGAAGCAGCGGGAACTCCCTCACCTGCCGTCTTACAAACGCCCTTACCTGCAAGTACCTGAAGGCATTTCCGGGGGCAAGCCCGAATGTTTCCTCCAGCGCCCCAAGGCTCGCAAACGTCCCATCTAAAAACAGGTCCCCGATCCTTCTAATTCCTGCTCTGTGCCAGTTCAGGAACCCTCCATCCATTCTCCCCGGGATAAACCGATGGTTCTCCCGGATCGGGAACCAAACCAAAGCCTCAACCTCAAGCCTGTGGCGCCTCCACTACCCCCAAATTTTCAAAGTCGCCGCCAACACCGGACTCATGGTGTACCTAGTCAGTGGGAGCGGCAGCGGTGCTGTCACCAGCGCTTCCAGACTCGTGCCCACACTGGATGCCATCTCCAGCCTCTTCCACGCCGTCCCCTCCCCCTCGATTACCCACTTGTGTATCATCGCCACATTGGCAGCCCAGTAATACCCACACAGATTAGGTAATGCTAACCCTCCTCGGTCCCTACTCCGCTCCAGAAACACCCTTCTCACCCTCGGGGTTGTTTTCGCCCACACGAATCCTATGATGCTCCTACTGACCCGCTTAAAAAAGGCCTGAGGGTTCAGGATGGGGAGGCACTGGAATATAAAAAGGAACCTCGGGAGCACCGTCACCTTCACCGACTGCACCCTACCCGCCAGGGAGAGTGGCAGCATATCCCACCTTTTAAATTCCTCCTCCATCTGCTCCACCGGCCTCGTCAAGTTGAGCTTGTGTAGGGCCCCCCAGCACCTGGCCACCTGGATCCCCAGGTACCGAAAACCACTTTCCGCCCTCTTCAGTGGAAGCTCATCTATCCCCCTTCCCTGGTCCCCTGGGTGTATCACGAAGAGCTCACTCTTCCCCACGTTGAGCTTATATCCGGAAAAGTCCCCAAACTCCCTGAGGAACCGCATCACCTCCGGTATCCCCCCCCCACTGGGTCCGCCACATACAGTAACAGGTCATCGGCATACAACGATACCCGGTCCCCCGCCCCCCCCCCCCCCGGACCAGCCCCTCCAGTTCCTGCACTCCCTAAGAGCCATAGCCAAAGGCTCAATTGCCAATGCAAATAGCAAGGGGGATAGGGGGCACCCCTACCTCGGCCCCCGGCACAGCCGAAAGTATTCCGACCTCCTCCGATTCGTGGCCACACTCGCCACTGGGGCTTTGTAAAGTAGCCTAACCCAACTAATGAACCTCTCCCCAAAGCCAAACCTCCTCAACACTTGCAGAGGTACCCCCACTTCACCCTATCGAAGGCCTTCTCCGTGTCCATCGCCGACACAATCTCCGCCTCCCCCTCCACTGTAGGCATCATGATTACGTTAAGGAGCCTCCGCACATTGGGATTCAGCTGCCTTCCCTTAACAACACCCGTTTGGTCCTCGTGAATCACCCTCGGGACACAGTCCTCAATTCAGGTAGCCAACACTTTCGCTAGCAGCTTCGCGTCCATGTTGAGGAGAGAGATTGGCCAATACGACCCCCCTAGCTGCGTTGCTCCCCCCAAAGCACTCCCGTAAGTCAGTTGACTCTGCCTGCGTCTCTGACACAGACACACACACAGACTCTGCCTGTCTCTCTGACACAGACACACACACAGACTCTGCCTGTCTCTATGACACAGACACACACACAGACTCTGCTTGTCTCTCTGACACAGACACACACAGACTCTGCCTGTCTCTATGACACAGACACACACACAGACTCTGCTTGTCTCTCTGACACAGACACACACAGACTCTGCCTGTCTCTCTGACACAGACACACACACAGACTCTTTCTGGCCTGGTTCTCTCTCTGCCTTAATCTCTCTCTCTTTCTCTCTCTGACTCGCTCCTCTCTAACAGCCACGCACACACAAATATTATGACACACAAGACTAACTAGGATTCACCCACACTCTCTATCAGACACACACACACAGACACAGACTCTGTCTCACTCTGGTTCTATCAGACACACAGACTGACAGTCTCTTTCTGTCTCACATTCACTCTTTCTATCAGACACACACATCTGACAAAGATTTTCTCTGTATTATTCTCTTACACGCTCTGGATGAGACACACGCATGCAGAAACATACCATCTCTGTCTCATTTTCTAACCCTCTATCAGACACACATACAGACTCTTTCTGCCTCACTCACTCTTCCGACGCGCACATACAAACACAGACACTCTCACTTTCTCTCTCCCACTATTTCTCTCTGCCTCTCCCTCCTCTCTCTCGTTCTCTCTCTCTCTCTCAATCTCTTTCCCGTTCTCTCTCTCTCTCAGACACAGCCACATACTCTTTCTGGACAGGTATGTCTCGCTCAGCCTCTCAGTTATAGACTGTTCCTGCTTCACTCTTGCACTGTTTCAGGCACGCACATAGAGACACAGACTGCCTCTCTCTCGCTCTCTCTACCACCCTCCCCTTCTCTCTCACACACACACATATACACATCGACATAGCCACAGAAAGAGAGAGAAAGAATGAGGCAGAGAGAGACAGAAAGAGAAAGAGGCAGAAAGCTCTCTGTCCCTCTCGCTCTCTCTCTTTTTCTCTTTCTCTCTCCCCCCGCCCACCCCCCTCCCCTCACACTCTCGTCTTTGTCTCTGAATATTCTAAAACTTATGGAATTGTGATCGCTATTCCCAAAGTAATCACCGACTGAAACTTCAACCACCTGTCCGGGATCATTCCCCAATACCAGGCCCAGTATGGCCCCTTCCAGAGTTGGACAATTTACATTCTGCTCTAAAAAAAACACTCCTGGATGCTCCTTACAAATTCTGCTCCATCTACGCCTCCAACACTACATGAGTCCCATTCAATGTTGGGGAAGTTAAAATCTCCCATTACGATCATCCTATTTCTCCTACATTTTTCTATAATCTGTCTACATATTTGTACCTCTACTTCACGCTCGCTTTTGGGAGGCCTGTCGCAAAATCCCAACAATGTTACTGTCCCCTCCCTATTTCTTAGCTCTACCCATATTGCCTCAGTGCTCGAATCCGCTATAGCGCCCTCCTTAATCACAGCGGTAAGATCATCTCTGACCAGTCGTGCAACTCCTCAACCCCTTTTACCTCCCTCTCTCTCCCGCCTGTGTGATGGGACCGGCGTTTTCAGAACCTCAAAATGTATCATGGAGCTCAACCAACGTCTTCTTTTAATGTTTTGTTATTTTTGAAGCACACAGCTTCGTCTCCAGGTGTGGTATAACAATTATGCATTACCTCCCTCTCTATCCCTCCTGAAGCATCTGTACCCTGGGATATTTAGTTGCCAGTCTTGCCCTTCCCTCAACCAATAGAACATAGAACATAAACATAGAACATTACAGCGCAGTACAGCCCCTTCGGCCCTCAATGTTGCACCGACCTGTGAAACCACTCTATAGCCCATTTACACTATTCCCTTATCGTCCATATGTCTATCGCATGACCATTTGAACGCCCTTAGTGTTGGCGAGTCCACTACTGTTGCAGGCAGGGCATTACACGCTCTTACTACTCTCTGAGTAAAGAAGCTACCTCTGACATCTGTCTTATATCTATCTCCCCTCAACTTAAAGCTATGTCCCCTCATGCTAGACATCACCATCCAAGGAAAAAGGCTCTCACTGTCCACCCTATCCAATCCTCTGATCATCTTGTGTGCCTCAATTAAGTCACCTCTTAACCTTCTACTCTCTAACGAAAACAGCCTCAAGTCCCTCAGCCTTTCCTCATTAGATCTTCCCTCCATACCAGGCAACATTCTGGTAAATCTCCTCTGCACCCTTTCCAATGCTTCCACATCCTTCCTATAATGCGGTGACCAGAATTGCATGCAATACTCCAAATGCGGCCGCACCAGAGTTTTGTACAGCTGCAACATGACCTCATGGCTCCGAAACTCAATCCCTCGACCAATAAAAGCTAACACACCGTACGCCTTCTTAACAACCCTCTCAACCTGGGTGGCAGCTTTCAGGGATCTATGTACATGGAAACCGAGATCTCTCTGCTCATCCACACTGCCAAGAATCTTACCATTAGGCCAGTACTCTGTCTTCCAGTTATTCCTTCCAAAATGAATCACCTCACACTTTTCTGCATTAAACTCCATTTGCCACCTCTCAGCCCAGCGCTGCAGCTTATCTATGTCCCTCTGTAACTTGTAACATACTTCCGCACTTTCTACAACTCCACTGACTTTAGTTTCATCTGCAAATTTACTCACCCATCATTCTACACCCACCTCCAGGTCATTTATAAAAATGACAAACAGCAGTGGCCCCAAAACAGATCCTTGTGATACACCACTAGTAACTGGACTCCAGTCTGAACATTTCCCATCAACCACCACCCTTTGTCTCCTTCCAGCGAGCCAATTTCTGGTCCAAACTGCTAAATCACACTGAATCCCATGCCTCTGTATTTTCTGCAATAGCCTACCATGGGGAACCTTATCACACGCTTTACTGAAATCCATATGCACCACATAAACTGCTTTACCCTCATCCACCTGTTATGTCACCTTCTGAAAGAACTCAATAAGGTTCGTGAGGCACGACCTACCCTTCACAAAACCGTGTTGACTACCTCTAATCAAATTATTCCTTTACAGATGATTATACATCCTATCTCTTATAAACCTTTCCAAGATTTTGACCACACCAGAAGTAAGGCTCACTGGTCCATAGTTACTGGGATTGTCTCTACTCCCAATCTTGAACAAGGGGACAATATTTGCTATCCTCCAGTCTTCTGGCACTATTCCTGTCGACAAAGATGACTTAAAGGTCAAAGCCAAAGGCTCAGCAATCTCCTCCGTAGCTTCACAAAGAATCCTCGGATAAATCCCATCCGGCCCAGGGGACATCTGTTTTCACACTTTCCAGAATTGCTAACACCTCCTCCTTATGAACCTCAAGCACTTCTTGTCTAGTAGCCTGAATCTCAGTATTGTCCTCGACAACATTGTCTTTTTCCTGTGTGAATACTGACGAAAAATATTCATTCAACACCTCTCCTATCTCCTCGGAGTCCAAACACAACTCCCCACTACTGTCCTTGACTGGCCCTACTCTTACCCTAGTCATTCGTTTATTCCTGACATATATATAGAAAGCTTTATGGTTATCCTTGATCCTACCTGCCAAAGACTTCTCATGTCCCCTCCTGGCTCTTCTTAACCCTCTCTTTAGGTCCTTCCTAGCTAACTTCTAACTCTCGAGCGCCCTAACTGAACCTTCATGTCTCATCTTTACATAAGCCTCCTAATTCCTCTTGACAAGTGTTTCGACTGCCGTAGTAAACCACGGTTCCCTTGCTCGACCATTTCCTCCCTGCCTAACAGGTACACACTTATCAAGGACACGCAGTAGCTGTTCCTTGAACAAGCTGCACATTTCCATTGTGCCCATCCCCTGCAGTTTTCCTCTCCATCTGATGCATCCTACGTCTTGCCTCATCGCATCATAATTGCCTTTCCCCCAGATACAACTCTTGCCCTGCGGTATATACCTATCCCTTCACTATCACCAAAGTGCTCACCTACCTCCAAATCTAACACCTGACCTGGTTCATTACCCAGTACCAAATCCAATATGGTCTCACCTCTCGTTGGCCTATCTACAGGAAACCCTCTTGCACATATTTCACAAAAACGGACCCATCTAAAGTACTCGAACTACAGCGTTTCCACTCAATGTTTGGGAAGTTAAAACCCAACTACCCTGTTGATTGCGCTCTTATTCACAATCATCTTTGCAATCCTTTCCTCTACATCTCTGGAACTTTTCGGAGGCCTATAGAAGACCCCGAACAGGGTGACCTCTCCTTTCTTGTTTCTAACCTCAGCCCATAGTATCTCAGTAGACGTGTCCTCATCAAACGTGCTTCCTGCCACCGTACAACTGCCCTTGACTAACAATACCACCCCTTCCCCTCTTTTACCACCTTCCCTGCGCTTACTGAAATATCTAAACACCGCCACCTGCAACAACCATTCCTATCCCTGCTCTATCCATGTCTCCGAAATGGCCACAACATCGAAGTCCCAGATACCAACCCATGCCGCACATTCACCCACCTTATTCCGGATGCTCCTGGCATTGAAGAAGACACACTTTAAACCACCTTCCTGCCTGCCGGTATACTCCTGCAACTTTGAAACCTTACTCATGACCTCACTACTCTCAACCTCCTGTATACTGGAGCTACAATTCAGGTTCCCAAGCCCCTGCTGAACTAGTTTAAACCCTCCCGAAGAGCATCAGCACATATCCCCCCCCAAGTCTCAGTAATACCAATAACATCATATTCACAGTACCCGGTTGAGCCTCTGGCCTCCGGGTAAGCGGTTTCCAAGGCGGCCTTCAGGACGCGCGACAACGCAGAATCTCCGAGCAGAAACTTATAGCCAAGTTCCGGGACCTGGGATTCATGTCGCATTACATTCATCCCCCACCATCTGGCCTGCGAAATCCTACCAACTGTCCTGGCTTGATACAATTCACACCTCTTTAACCTGAGGTTACCCCATTTTTGGATCTGTAAAAATTTAACCACCTGCTAACGCTCGATTTCCAAGCATTGTCTGGCATCTTTGAATTTGTCTTTATATTTGTTTCTGGAACATACCTCTTCATTCACCTGAGGAAGGAGCAGCGCTCCGAAAGCTAGTGACATCGAAACAAACCTGTTGGACTTTAACCTGGTGTTGTAAGACATCGTACTGTAAATAATGACATACTACACAGGGACCACTGTAAATAAGGATATACTACCCAGGGACCACTGTAAATATGTATGTACTACTCAGGGAGCACTGTAAATGATGAGATACTATCCAGGGACCACTGTAATTGATGAAATTCCACTCCGGGACCGTTGTACATGATGATGTACTACACAGGGAAATAATGTAAATAATGACATACTGCCCAGGGACGACTGTGAATAATGATGAACTACCCATGGATCATTGTCAATAATGATATTATACCCAGGGAACACTGTAAATCATGATACACTATCCAGGGATCACTGTAAGTAATGACATTCCTCCATGGGACCGTTGTAAACAATGATTTACTACACAGTGACCACTGCAAATAATCACATACTGTCCAGGGACCACTGCAAATAAGATGTTATATCCAGGGACAACTGTAAATAATGATAAACAATCCAGGGACCACTGTCAATAACAACATTCCAACATGCGGCTGTTGTAAATAATGATGTATTACACAGGGACCACTGTAAAAAAGAAATTCCAGCCTGGGACCGTTGTAAGTTATGATGTACTATCCAGAGACCACTGTAAATAATGATATACTATCAAGGAGCCACCGTAAGTGATGATATAATATCTAGGGACCACTGTAAATAATGATCTACTATCCAGGGACCACTGTAAATAATGAAATCCCACACTGGGTCCATTGTAAACAATGATGTACTATACAAGTAACACTATACATAATGACATATTCCCCAGGGACAACTGTAAATAATGATATGCTACCCAGAGACCACTGTGATTAATGATATATTTCCCAGGGACCACTGTAAATAATGAAATACTATACAGGAACCACTGTAAATAATGATCTACTACCCAGAGCCCACGGTAAATAATGAAATACGACACAGGGACCACTGCAAATAATGATACTCTACTGTAAATAATGATATACTACCCAAGGGCCACTGTACATTATGATATACTATCCAGGGATCATTGTAAATAATGAAATTCCACCCTGGGACCGTTGTAAATCGTGACGCACTAATAATGAGGGACTATCCAGGGCCCACTGTAAATGATTATACACTACCTAGGGGACTCTGGAAATAATGATATACTACCCAGCAACCACTGTAAATAATGCGATATTATCCAGGGACCACTGTAAATAATGAAATACTACACAGGAACCACTGTAAATAATGAAATCCTGCCCAGGGACTATTATAAATAATGATATACTACCCAGGGACTATTGTAAATAATGAAATGCAACACAGGAACCAGGGTAAATAACGGAATACTACACAGGGACCACTGTAAGGAATGATATACTACACAGGGACCACTGTAAGTAATGATATACTGCACAGGGACCAGTGTAAGTAATGATATACTGCACAGGGACCGCTTTACATGGTGATATACTGCCCAGGGACCACTGTAAATGATGTTACCTAGCCAAGGTCACTATAAATAAAAATATACTTCCCATGGACTACTGTAAATAATGATATACTACCCGAAGCCACTGTAATAATGATCTTCTACCCAGGGACCACTGTAAATTATGAAATTCTTCCCTGGGACTACTGTAATAAATAGGGAGAGTGTCTAGAAAACGCAAATCCATTCTACAACGAAGGTGTCACAGTGGAGGCCTGTCCCTGGTTTACAGTGGTTCTTTTATAGTATTTCATTTTTTACAGTGGTCCCTTGGTATTGTATCATTTTTTACAGTTGTCCCAGGGTAGCATATCTTGGCAATGTGGAGGAGCAGAGAGATCTTGGGGTCTATGTTCATACATCTTTGAAAGTTGCCACTCAAGTGGATAGAGCTGTGAAGAAGGCCTATGGTGTGCTAGCGTTCATTAACAGAGGGATTGAATTTAAGAGCTGTGAGGTGATGATGCAGCTGTACAAAACTTTGGTAAGGCCACATTTGGAGTACTGTGTACAGTTCAGGTCGCCTCATTTTAGGAAGGATGTGGAAGCTTTGGAAAAGATGCAAAGGAGATTTACCAGGATGTTGCCTGTGATGGAGAGTAGGTCTTTCGAGGAAAGGTTGAGGGTGCTAGGCCTTTTATCATTAGAACGGAGAAGGATGAGGGGCGACTTGATAGAGATTTATATGAAGATCAGGGGAATAGATAGAGTAGACAGTCAGAGACTTTTTCCCCAGGGTAACAAAGCATTACAAGGTGACATAAATTTAAAGTGAATGGTGGAAGATATAAGGGGGATGTCAGAAGTAGGTTATTTACCCAGAGAGTAGTGGGGGCATGGAGTGCTCTGCCTGTGGAAGTAGTTGAGTCGGAAACATTAGGGACCTTCAAGCAGCTATTGGATAGATACATGGATTACGGTAGAATGATATAGTGTAGATTACTTTGTTCTTAAGGTCAGCACGGTAGCATTGTGGATAGCACAATTGCTTCACAGCTCCAGGGTCCCAGGTTCGACTCCGGCTTGGGCCACTGTCTGTGCGGAGTCTGCACATCCTCCCCATGTGTGCGTGGGTTTCCTCTGGGTGCTCCGGTTTCCTCCCACAGTCCAGTGATGTGTAGGTTAGGTGGATTGGCCATGATAAATTGCCCTTAGTGTCTAAAATTACCCTTAGTGTTGGGTGGAGGTGTTGACCTTGGGTAGGGTGCTCTTTCCAAGAGCTGATGCAGACTCAATGGGCCGAATGGCCTCCTTCTGCTCTGTGAATTCAATGATAATCTATGATTAATCTGGGACAAACGTTTGGCACAACATTGTGGGCCGAAGGGCCTCTTCTCTGCTGTATTTTTCTATGGTGTATATAGTGGTCCCTGGGTAGTATATCATTTTCTACAGTGGTTCCAGTAGTATTCTGTTGTATCACTGGGCAGCGAGCGCAGAGAGGGTGAAGGGATGTTTAAGGGAGCTGGAGGTGGACTGGGTCTGAATGGAGGAGGCCACCTGCACGGGTAACTCACTCTGAGCGCTGGATGCAAGTCCACTCCCGGCCAGCCACTCACTCCAGGCCAGGCCACTCCCGACCAACCCGCACACACTGCAGGCCACTCCCGGCCAGCCCACACACACACTCCAGGCCAGGCCACTCCCGGCCAGCCCACACACACACTCCAGGCCACTCCCGGCCAGACCACACACAATTTCGAGGCCACTCCCGGCCAGCCCAAACACATACTCCAGGCCACTCCCCGCCAGCCCACACACACACTCCAGGCCACTCCCGGCCAGCCCACACACACACTCCAGGCCAATCCCGGGCAGCCCACACATACACTCCAGGCCACTCCCGGCCAGCCCACACACACACTCCAGGCCACTCCCGGCAATCCCGCACACACACTCCAGGCCACTCCCGGCCAACCCACACACACACTCCAGGCCTCTCCCGGCCAGCCCCCACACACACTCCAGGCCACTCCCGGCCAGCCCACACACACACTGCAGGCCACTCCCCGCCAGCCCGCACACACACTCCAGGCCACTCACGGCCAGCCCCCACACACACTCCAGGCCACGCCCCGCCAGCCCGCCCACACACTCCAGGCCACTCCCGGCCAGCCCACACACACACTCCCGGCCACTCCCGGCCAGCCCACACACAATCTCCAGGCCACTCCCGGCCAGCCCAAACACACACTACAGGCCACTCCCCGCCAGCCCACACACCCGCGCCAGGCCACTCCCGGCCAGCCCACACACACACTCCAAGCCACTCCCGGCCAGCCCACACACACACTCCAGGCCAATCCCGGACAGCCCACACACACACACCAGGCCAGTCCCGGCCAGCCCACACACACACTCCAGGCCACTCCCGGCCAGCCCACACACACATCCAGGCCACTCCCGGCCAGCCCACACACACACGCTCCAGGCCACTCCCGGCCAGCCCACACACACATTCCAGGCCACTCCCGGCCAGCCTACACACACATTCCAGGCCACTCCCGGCCAGCCCACACACACACTCCAGGCCAGGCCACTCCCGGCCAGCCCACACACAGACTCCAGGCCACTTCCGGCCAGCTCCCACACACACTCCAGTCCACGCCCGGCAAGCCCCCACACACACTCCAGGTCACTCCCCGCCAGCCCGCACACACACTCCAGACCACTCCGGCCAGCCCACACACACACTCCCGGCCAATCCCGGCCAGCCCACACACACACTCCAGGCCAATCCCGGACAGCCCACACACACACACCAGGCCAGTCCCGGCCAGCCCACACACACACTCCAGGCCACTCCCGGCCAGCCCACACACACACTCCAGGCCACTCCCGGCCAGCCCACACACAATCTCCAGGCCACTCCCGGCCAGCCCAAACACATACTCCAGGCCCCTCCCCGCCAGCCCACACACACACTCCAGGCCACTCCCGGCCAGCCCACACACACACTCCAAGCCACTCCCGGCCAGCCCACACGCACACTCCAAGCCAATCCCGGACAGCCCACACACACACACCAGGCCAGTCCCGGCCAGCCCACACACACACACCAGGCCAGTCCCGGCCAGCCCACACACACACTCCAGGCCACTCCCGGCCAGCCCACACACACACTCCAGGCCACTCCCGGCCAGCCCACACACACACTCCAGGCCACTCCCGGCCAGCCCACACACACACTCAGGAGCGCAGTGGTAGGAGCCACCTTATGACGTGAAACAATTCCTGTGCGGGGCGCCAGAATGTGGCGACTTGGGGCTTTTCACAGTAACTTCATTGAAGCCGACTTGTGACAATAAGTGATTATTATTATTGAACTGGGCGAGAGGCCCGCGGGCCCTTCTCTCTGCACAGTACAGGTTCGGGCCGGCAGGGATGGACGGTACATTTTGAATGTGGGGGGGGGGGGGGGTGACAGAGGAATGCTGACGGTTGAGTACATGTCCGCACACGACAGGCTGTCGATTCTGGGAATCTCACAGAGAAGCTCCAACTCTCGAGGAAACAACCTCAGATTGCTGCAGCTGTGTAACCTCCCCCACAAGGAGAAGGAAACCCTTCCCCCAGAAACACACACATTCCTGGACACGGTGGGACGACTGGATTGGTTATGGGACGGCAAATGCGGCCACATATACAGGAGACAGGTAGAAAACGTCAGGACTCCACTGGAGGGGACAGGACAAAATTGGGGGGGGGGAACTGGACAGAGAGAGGGAGAGGACTCTGGATCGAGGCGCAGCACAGAGTCAACTCCACCTCCTCCTCCGCCGGGCTCAGCCTGATGCAGCTCAATGTGGTGCACAGAGCGACCTCACAAAGCCGCGTCTGAGCGGGTTCTTCCCGGAGCTGCTGGACAATGCGAGAGGTTCCCGGGGGAGGAGGGCGGCCAACCACACCCGCATGTTCTGGTCCTGCCCCAGACTCAGGGAATTCTGCACGGCCACCTTCGAGGCTGTGTCCAAGGTGGTGGGAGTCGGGATGGAGTTATACCCGACACTGGTGGACTTGGGGGGTGTCAGAGCATCCGGAGCTCTGGTAAGGGAAAGAGGTGGACGCCCTGGCCTTCGGGCTTTCAGAGCAGCCGGAGCTCTGGTCAGGGAGAGAGGGAGGTGCCCTGGCCTTCGGGGTGTCAGAGCAGAGAGAGCTGTGGTCAGGGAGAGAGGGAGACGCCCTGGTCTTCGGGTTGTCAGAGCAGCCGGAGCTCTGGTCAGGGAGAGAGGGGAGCGCCCTTGCCTTCGGTGTGTCAGAGCAGAGAGAGCTCTGGTCAGGGAGAGAGGGAGACGCCCTGGCCTTCGGGGTGTCAGAGCAGCCGGTGCTCTGGTCAGGGAGAGAGGGAGACGCCCTGGCCTTCGGGGTGTCAGAGCAGAGAAAGCTCTGGTCAGGGAGAGAAGCAGACGCCCTGGTCTTCGGGTTGTCAGAGCAGCCGGAGCTCTGGTCAGGGAGAGAGGGGAGCGCCCTGGCCTTCGGTGTGTCAGAGCAGAGAGAGCTCTGGTCAGGGAGAGAGGGAGACGTCCTGGCCTTCGGGGTGTCAGAGCAGCCGGTGCTCTGGTCAGGGAGAGAGGGAGACGCCCTGGCCTTCGGGGTGTCATAGCAGAGAGAGCTCTGGTCAGGGAGAGAGGGGGACACCCTGTCCTTCGGGGTGTCAGAGCAGCCGGAGCTCAGGTCAGGGAGAGAGGGGGACTCCCTGGCCTTCGGGGTGTCAGAGCAGCCGGAGCTCTGCTCAGGGAGAGAGGGGGACGCCCTGGCTTTCGGGGTGTCAGAGCAGCCGGAGCTCTGGTCAGGGAGAGAGAGGGACGCGCTGGCATTCGGGGTGTCAAAGCAGCCGGAGCTCTGGTCAGGGAGAGAGGAGGACTCCCTGGCCTTCGGGGTGTCATAGCAGCCGGAGCTCTGGTCAGGGAGAGAGGGAGACGCCCTGGCATTCGGGGTGTCAGAGCAGAGAGAGCTCTGGTCAGGGAGAGAGGGAGACGCCCTGGCTTTCGGGGTGTCAGAGCAGCCGGAGCTCTGGTCAGGGAGAGAGGGAGACGCCCTGGCCTTCGCCTCACTGTTCGTCAGGCGGAGACTCCTGCCGGAGGAGTGGGGGGGGGGGGGGGAGACGGCAGCGCCCCCCCCCCCCCCCGGAGGCTCATAATGACTCTCAGATCTCGCCGAATTCCTGAGGCTGGAGAAAATAACATTAGAAATAAGAGGGTCTGAGCCGGGATTCCACAGCACAGGCGGCAAATTCACAAGCCTATCTCCAGCCCTGTTTGCAGCCAGCAGCCAACCGGGGTCGGGGCTGGGGGAAGGCCATTTATTGGAGGGAGGGCAGGCCTGCCCTACACGGGGAGAAACCGGGGTAACAAGCAGACCCACCCTCCCTGGGCCCTACACGGGGAGAAACCGGGGGAACAAGCAGACCCACCCTCCCTGGACCCTACACGGGGAGAAACCCGGGTAACAAGCAGACCCACCCTCCCTGGAAGACCTGTGAACCAAGAGAGGAATGGAACCTCATCACCCCCTCCCCCACTATCAGAAAGAAATGGACAAAGGCAGCAGGGTGGCGCAGTGGTTAGCACTGCTGCCTCAGGGCGCCGAGGTTCCAGGTTCAATCCCGGTTCTGGGTCACTGCCCGTGTGAAGTTTGCACACTCTGACCGTGTTAGCGTGGGTTTCGCTCCCACAAACCGAGGATGTGCAGGTTAGGTGGGTTGGAGAAATTAATTCGGTTCTCTCCATTTATTTTATTTTTAAAGAAAGAAGTCTGCAGACAAACAAGGGGAGGAACGCTGAGCGCCAAGACACAGGAGGGGGAAACTGGGGACAACCACTATCGCCAAGCGGCAGGGGCCCCAGTGGAACCCAATAAACCAGGGTCAACAAATACACAGCAATGTGAAACTGTCAGTAATATCCGGCATCAGAGACCAGTCACGGCCATGGTGACAGCGGGGGCTCAGGGCAGGAGGTTGTGAGATATGTAGCTTTCTTTTTGATCGTTGTTTAATATTCAATGTGAGAAACTCTTTTTCTTTTCTATTCTGTAACTGTTCCTTGAAACAGCAAAATAAACATTTTGTCTTTCAATTGCACCGACCGGAATCTCTTGTGTAAAGGCTCCATCTGATGTTGGAAGGTGAGAATTGTACTGACCTGTGTGAATCCATTCCCCAGAGCCATTCAGAGAAAACCAGCGCCTAAAAATGCCATAACCGGAACAGCGCAGATTCATCTCGAACCCTCCCCTTTAATTCCAATTATTCTGATTCCTCCCCAACCTCTTCACCGTGTGGCTGTCTGATGCGGGTCTGGGTGGAGGGTGGGACGGGGTTTTCCCCAAATAGGGAGATTATTTCCTTCAGACGCTGATAAATAGTGTATTAATATTTTAACTATCAATCTTGTGTCAGTAGCTCAGTGGAGAAGTCAATGGTTAAAACCCTTTGGAAAACACACTAATGATTGGTTGATTCACTCCTGTTGGGACTCCGGGGTCTGTGGGACCGGAACTGGCCGCACGCTCGCCCAGGAGGTCGAAACAATATTCGCTCCAGTTCAGAATAATGAGAGGGGCTGGACCATAGAAACCGATGAAAAAGGTGAATGTAGGAATGATGTTCCGGGTGGCACAGGGGACCGGAACTAGGGGCACAGTCTGAGGATACGGACAGGCATTTAAAACTGATAGAAGGAGCCATTTCCTCACACAGAGAGCTGCGAGCCTGTGGAATTCTCCACCACAGAAAGTAGTTGAAGCTGAAACATTGCATATTTTCAAGGAATAGTTGTTTATGGGACTTGGGGCTAACGGGATCCAAGGATAGGGAGGGAAGCAGGAACATGTTAGTGAGTCGGATGATCAGCGATGTACACAATGCATGTGGAGCAGACTGAAAGGGCCGAATGGCCTGCTCCTGCTCCCATGCTCCATGTTTCTATATAACAATCCCCTGTCAATAATGTCCCAACACCCACTGGACTTAGCGGTGGGAATGATTGTCTTTCCCAAGACCCTTGCAGAGTGCGAGCTCCCTAGTTAATGTGACAGGGGGAACTCAATCTCTGTTGTCTGCAAGGTCAGCAGTTCCGCAGCGGCCTGTTGGTTTGCGCCATTGTCACGTGTACCGAGAAGCAGTGAAAAGGATTGTTCGACGTGTAACTCAGGCAGATCATTCCGCACATAAAAATAAAATACACAATAGGGCAAACACAAGGTACACAATGCAAATACAGAGACACAGGCCTCGGCTGAAGCATACAGAGCGCAGTACAGCTCAGGAGAGAAGATGTCTGAAGAAATAAGATCAGTCTATAACCCCATCAGTCCATAAGAGGGCCGTTTAGGAGACAGGTAACAACGGGGAAGGAGCTGGTGTTGGACCTGTTCGTGCGTGTTCTCAGACTTTTGTATCTCCTGCCCAATGGGAAAATCTGTAAGAATGAGTAAGCAGGGTGGGAGGGATCTTTGATTATGCTTCCCGCTTTCCCCAGCCAACGGGAGGTGCAGATGGAGTCAATGGATGGGAGGCAGGTTCGTGTGATGGACTGGGCGGTGTTCAGGACTCTCCCAAGTGTTTTTGCGGTCCTGGGCCGAGCAGTTGCCATACCAGGTTGTGATGCAGCCCAATAGGATGCGTTCTATGGTGCATCTGTAAAAGTTGGTCAGGGTTAATGTGGACATTCCGAATTTCCTTAGTTCCCTGAGTAAGTATAGGCGCTGTTGTTCTTTCTTGGACATTGCGTCGACGTGGGTGAAACAGGACAGATTGTTGCTGATTTCACAGCTAGAAATTTGAAACTGTCAACCATCTCCACCTCGGCCCCGTTGATGCTGACAGGGGTGTGTACAGTACTTTGCTTCCTGAAGTCAATGATCAGCTCTTTAGTTTTGCTGGTGTTGAGGGATAGGTTGTTGTCGCTACACCACTCCACTAGATTCTCTATAGCTCTCCTGTTTTCTGACTCATCGTTGTTCGAGATCCGGCCCACTATGGTCGTGTCGTCAGCAAACTCTCAGATGTAGTTGGAGCCAAATTTTGCCTCGCAGTCGTGTATGAGCAGGGAGTATAGTAGTGGGCTAAGTACACAGCCTTGTGGGCCCCGGTATTGAGAAACATTGTGGAGGAGGTGTTGTTCTTTATTCTTCCTGAGTGCGGTCTGTGGGTCAGAAAGTCGAGGATCCAGTTGCAGAGAGAGGAGCCAAGTCCTAGGTTTTGGAGCTTTGATAGGAGCTTGGCTGTGATTATGGTGTTGAATGCGGAGCTGTAGTCAATGAACAGGAGTCTGATGTAGGAGTCCCTGTTGTCAAGATGCTCCAGGGATGAGTGTCGGGCCATGGAGATGGTGTCAGCTGTGGACCGGCTGCTGTGATGGGCGAAATGCAGTGGATGTAGGCATTTTGGGAGTATGGTGTTCATGTGTTTCATGACAAACCTCTCGAAGCGCTTTATTACTTTCGAAGTCAGGGCCAGTGGACAATTGTCCTTGAGGCACGTTACCTGGCTCTTCTTTGGCACCGGAATGTTGGTGGTCTTCTTGAAGCAGGTGGGGATATCGGAGCAGAGTATGCAGAGGTTGAAGATGTCCTTGAACTAATCTGCCAGCTGCTCCGCGCAGGATCTGAGTGCACGACCACGGACCCCGTCCGGGCCCGTCGCCTTCCGAGGGTTCACTTCGAAGTTCACCGATCTGATTTAGGAAGGTGTGACGTTGTGTTTGGTGTGACCGGGGCTGCTGGGACAGTCGGCAGCGCTTTGATGGTGCCCTGCACGAACCGAGCATAGAATGCATTCAGCTCATCAGAGAGGGGGCGCTGCTGCTGGACATTCTGTTCAGCTTCGCTTTGTAGCCCGGTATGATGATTATCAAGTTCCATTGTGAAATTTACTGTTGTAACAGTACTGCGCTGTAATGTTCTATGTTCTATGAAACTGCTCCCAGCCTGTCTTCAGACAGTGTATTCCAGATTATAACCATCCCCTGTCAGTATTTATCCAGTTCCATTGTGAAATTTACTGTTGAAACTGCTCCCAGCCTGTCTTCAGACAGTGTATTCCCGATTATAACAATCCCCTAGCAGTATTTATCCAGTTCGATTGGGAAATTTACTGTTGAATGGGCTCCCATCGTTTCTTCAGACAGTGTATTCCAGATTATAAGCATCCCCTGTCAGTGTGTATCTAGTTCCATTGTGAAACTTTCAGTAGAAGCTGCTCCCATCGTGTCTTCAGACAGTGTATTCCAGATTCTAACAGCTCTGTATTAAATGTCCTATCAATATGCTCACACCATCTTTGATGAATTATTGTAAATCTTGTTACTGGTGCTGGGTCCAGTGGAACACTTTCTGCTCACTCTCTCTAAACTCCTTCCTCATTTGGAGTCCTCTGTGAAATTGCTCTTTATCTTAAACTGATCTACAGATTACAATTCCAGTTCACTAATCCCCATATTGAATCCTCCATCCCCGACAACACTCCATTAAGTATCCAGCACGGTAGCATGGTGATTAGCACTGTTGCTTCACAGCCCCAGGATTCCAGGGTTCGAGGTTCGATTCCCGGCTCGGGTCACTGACTGTACGGAGTCTGCACGTTCTCCCCGTGTGTGCGTGGGTTTCCTCCGGGTACTCCGGTGTCCTCCCACAGCCCAAAGATGTGCAGGTTAGGTGGATTGGACATGCTAAATTGCCCTCAGGTTGGATGTGGTTACTAGGTTATGGAGATAGGGTGGAGGTGTTGACCTTGGGTGGGGTGCTCGTTCCAAGAGTCTGTGTAGACCCGATGGGACGGATGGCCTGTAAATTCTATGAAATCCTTTGTTTTCTCGCCAAGATCCTCACCTCCTTTTGTATATTTAGCGGCAGAACAAGAAGCAATTCCTCAGCTATGGTCCTATCTATAAACCTAGTTCTAACTCTATAGGCTATTGGCAAAGTATTAGAAAGTGGGGTTCAAATACTCCGGTGGATGTTTTTGACCAGCCCAGTCCAGATTGGCCGAATGGACTTTCTGTGCTCTGGACGTCGATGACTCTATGATCCTAACCCTTCTTTTAGGAGTCTCCGCCTCTATTGATCAAGTTAAATATCTTCTGAGGTTTTTCCGATCTTATCACCATGACCTTCCAGTGCAAAGTGTGGACATGTACCCTCTCCCTTCCTGGACACTTTTTAAACTTGTCCCGTTTAGTTTATATTTCCTGTCCTCAGCCCTCCTCCCTCATACATCACATACACGACAGTGATTTAAATTTACTTTCCCCGTGACTCTCCCTTTCACAGATCTGGGAACATCCTGCTGAAGATTGCTGCTACCCTGCTCACTGTTTCATTGCTGAGTGTCTGTCATTTGTGAATGTTGAAATTCTTTCCATTGAAGCCTATATCAGTGAATTGTATCTTGAAGAGCAATTTTCCTCATGTGGGCCCCGAGTGAACATCAATGCCTCCCCCCTCCTGTCTGAATAACTATCATTCACCGCTTCTCTGTGCTTCCTGTTTCTTAGCCAATATCACATTCTCACTGTCACAGACCCTTTAATCCACGGCTTTGGGACTCGATAACAACTCTAATAAATGATACTTGATCACAATATGTTCCAGTACATAAATTCATATCAGTTCCCTCATTAATCCTCCAGTTATTTTGAAATATAACTGCAATAACAACATGCGATGTGATTTCCCACGAATGTCGCCGTGTTTCTGGTCAGATAACACCATTTCCTCCCGAAGGAGCAATATTCCTGTTGTCCATTCTGACCTCTAGAAATGTCCTGGTGACTAACATTATAGTGACTGCTCTGTCACTCCAGGGTTTATCCCTCTCTCTCCTTTTATAAACAGAATGGACATTGAAAATGCCCCAGTCCCCTGGAACCACTCAGATATCAATGAGGATTGATTATCAGGGTCAGTGTTTGCACTATTTCCACACTCCATCCCTCAGTCACTGTCACACAGCCAATCCAGACCCGGCTAATCTTCTATTTCATTGTGATAGAAAGAGTATTGGATTGAAAGGGGTTAACTGAGCCTGTTTGTTTAGTAACTGTGATTAATGTCAGTCTCTATGGATCCTAACCGTGTCACTGGAGGGTTTGTCTCTGCTATTAATAAGCGATTCCTTTCATTGTGTTATCCCAAACAGTCAGCGGGAGCGTCAACTCCAACACTGCCAGAGATCAGCGGCTCCAGAGAGACCGAGAGGAGGGAGCAGAATCTGGGAACTACCCACAGGAACGTTACAGCAATGGATCAGAATCTGGGAACTACCCACAGGAACGTTACAGCAATGGATCAGAATCTGGGAACTATCCACAGGAGCGTTACAGCAATGGATCAGAATCTGGGAAATATCCACAGGAACGTTACAGCAATGGACAGGAGTTTATCCTGGGGTATTTACTGTATGTCTCTCCAGTCTTTACCATACCGGCTCTACGGCGCACTGATAATAATTCAGGCGGGTTACTATCCCCTCCTGGCTGTTGTCGGTGTCCTTGGTAAGTCTCCCTGTCCAGTTATTTATTGTATAAACCACTTTAAGTGTAATATTACTCTCTTCATTTACATCTTGGAAAGATTGAATCCACGTTCTTCAGTTCAGAAGTTTGTAAGTTTTCAGGTCCAGGAGCAGAATGAGGCCATTTGGCCTCTCGCGTCTGCTCCGTCATTCGGTCTTGGCTGATCTCATCCTCGGCCAAACGCCGCCGTCCTGCCCATTATCCAATATTCTCAACCCATTGCCAATTCAACATCTACCTAACTGCTCCTTAAATTTACTCACTGTCCCAGCATGCACCGCACTCTGGGGTAGCGAATTCCACAGGTTCACATCCCATTGGGAGAAGTAGATTCTCCTCAGCTCTGATTCACATTTGCTTCCTGTTATCCTGAGATTATGACCTCTCGTTCTAGAATGCCCCACAAGAGAAAGCATTCGCTCCATTTCCACTTTACCCACACCTTTAAACATTTTATGAACCACAATTTGATCTCTAATCCTTCTTTACAACTCTCTTGATAAGACAAAGCCCTCATCTCTGCGATCAATCTACTCAACCTCCTGTGAACTGCCTCGAAAGCCACTCCATCTTTCCTCAAATCAGGGGCCAGAACTGTGCAATGCTCCAGGTGCGGTCTGACCAACATCTGGAATAGTGGTAATAACACTTCCTTACCTTGAAGCTCTGTGCCTTTAGCTATAAATATCAACATCGATTCCAGTCACTGAGGTCATTCCCTATCCAGTGGCTCCACTCGCTCTCTGGTTAATATCGGAGGCTGTTCACAATCCCTGCTCTCCCTTTGACAGTAAAATTATTATTGCCAGACGCTCTCTCGATTCCCAATCCCGTTCACTTGCCATCGCCAACTCTGCTTCATCTCAGCTGCAGAATAAATCATCATCTGTGTCTTTGTTAAATCCACACTCGACTAATCCAATGGTATTCTGTCACACAATTTCTGATACAAATCTTAATGAAGTGCAGCTGATCTCCAACTCTGCTGCCATATTCTAACCCTCACCCAATCCCAATCCCCTATCATCCCTGTGCTCACTGCTGTAGATTGGTTGCCAGTCTGGGTCCTAACCCTCAACCAATCCCAGTCACCTGTCATCCCCGTGCTCACTGATGTAGATTGGTTCCCAGCCTGGCAGCACCTCACTATCTGAATTCTCATTCAGTGATTGGAATTCTCCACAGTCTCACTCAATCATATTAGACCAAGCCCATGTCCATTTTCAATGAACGTGGAAATGAGTTATATCTATTACTTTTACAATTCTGTTGTTGGAATGTGAGTGGAGATGCTCAGGATGGGTTTCTGCAGGTTGTGTTATTGGGAGGTGAGTGAAGATGCTGAGGATGGGTTTCTGCAGGTTGTGTTATTGGGAGGTGAGTGGAGATGCGGAGGATGGGTTTCTGCAGGTTGTGTTATTGGAAGGTGAGTGAAGATGCTGAGGATGGGTTTCTGCAGGTTATGTTATTGGGAGGTGAGTGAAGATGCTGAGGATGGGTTTCTGCAGGTTGTGTTATTGGGAGGTGAGTGGAGATGCTGAGAATGGGTTTCTGCAGGTTGTGTTATTGGGAGGTGAGTGGAGATGCTGAGGATGGGTTTCTGCAGGTTGTGTTATTGGGAGGTGAGTGGAGATGCTGAGGATGGGTTTCTGCAGGTTGTGTTATTTTGAGGTGAGTGGAGATGCTGAGGAAGGGTTCCTGCAGGTTGTGTTATTGGGAGGTGAGTGGAGATGCTGAGGATGGGTTTCTGCAGGTTGTGTTATTGGGAGGTGAGTGGAGATGCTGAGGATAGGTTTCTGCAGGTTGTGTTATGGGAAGGAGAGTGGAGATGCTGAGGATGGGTTTCTGCAGGTTGTGTTATTGGGAGGTGAGTGAAGATGCTGAGGATGGGTTTCTGCAGGTTGTGTTATTGGGAGGTGAGTGGAGATGCTGAGGATTGGTTTCTGCAGGTTGTGTTATTGGGAGGTGAGTGGAGATGCTGAGGATGGGTTTCTGCAGGTTGTGTTATTGGGAGGTGAGTGGAGATGTTGTGGATGGTTTTCTGCAGGTTGTATTGTGAGCTGTTGCAGACATTTAGGGAGAACAGATAATTTGGTCACCCAGCTCTGAACGAGGCCTGGGGACTGTAGTTACCGTGAATCTGGGTCTGGAACATGACCAACAAATGGAACAAAGACTGAAGAGAGGGAAGAGCCTAACAGATAGAGGGGAATGGTCTTTGTACCAGCATCTTGGGGAATTACAAGAACACTTTACCAACCTACTCCAAACCCAGGAGCAAAGTGTGAGGCAATCTGATATAACAAGGAGCTGGTTACAGAACGGTGTCGCCTCCTTCAGCACGGCCTGGAGCCTGACACCAGGCTGTGGATGGCCCTGTCAAATCTTAAATAACAAGGAGCTGGTTACAGAACGGTGTCACTTCCTTCAGCACGGCCTGGAGCCTGACACCAGGCTGTGGATGGTCCTGTCAAATCAGATATAACAAGGAGCTGGTTACAGAACGGTGTCACCTCCTTCAGCACGGCCTGGAGCCTGACGCCAGGCTGTGGATTGTCCTGTCAAATCTGATATAACAAGGAGCTGGTTACAGAACGGTGTCGCCTCCTTCAGCACGGCCTGGAGTCTGACACCAGGCTGTGGATGGTCCTGTCAAATCTGATATAACAAGGTGCTGGTTACAGAACGGTGTCGGCTCCTTCAGCACGGCCTGGAGCCTGACACCAGGCTGAGGATGGTCCTGTCAAATCTGATATAACAAGGAGCTGGTTACAGAATGGTGTCGCCTCCTTCAGCACGGCCTGGAGCCTGACACCAGGCTGTGGATGGTCCTGTCAAATCTGATATAAAAAGGAGCTGGTTACAGAACGGTGTCGGCTCCTTCAGCACGGCCTGGAGCCTCACACCAGAATGTGGATGGTCCTGTCAAATCTGATATGACAAGGTGCTGGTTAAAAAACGGTGTCGCCTCCTTCAGCACGGCCTGGAGCCTGACACCAGGATGTGTATGGTCCTGTCAAATCTGATATAACAAGGTGCTGGTTACAGAACGGTGTCGCCTCCTTCAGCACGGCCTGGAGCCTGACGCCAGGCTGTGGATGGTCCTGTCAAATCTGATATAACAAGGAGCTGGTTACAGAACGGTATCGCCTCCTTCAGCACGGCCTGGAGCCTGACACCAGGATGTGGATGGTCCTGTCAAATCTGATATAACAAGGTGCTGGTTACAGAACGGTGTCGCCTCCTTCAGCACGGCCTGGAGCCTGACACCAGGCTGTGGATGGTCCTGTCAAAGCTGATATAACAAGGAGCTGGTTACAGAACGGTGTCGCCTCCTTCAGCACGGCCTGGAGCCTGACACCAGGCTGTGGATGGTCCTGTCAAATCTGACATAACAAGGTGCTGGTTACAGAACGGTGTCGCCTCCTTCAGCACGGCCTGGAGCCTGACACCAGGATGTTGATGGTCCTGTCAAATCTGATATAAGAAGGAGCTGGTTACAGAACGGTGTCGCCTCCTTCAGCACGGCTTGGAGCCTGACACCAGGCTGTGGATGGTCCTATCAAATCTGATATAACAAGGAGCTGGTTACAGAACTGTGGTCGTTTGTGGCAACACTGCAGGGGCTTCTTGTATAACAAGAATGGGGTTAATTGAGAAGAAGTAAATGGTTAACTATATACAGTTACAGAGGTCTCTGAAACAGCACTTTAACTGGGGGCTCCCGGACCACACAGCCTGTCTCCTGCTCCCAGGGATTATTGAGAAGATAATGGTTAACTATGTCCAGCACATAAATCTCTGAAACAGCTTTTTAATGGAGGCTCCCGAGGCCACACTGCCTGTCCCCTGCTCCCATGGATTATTGAGAACATAAGAACATCAGAACTAGGAGCAGGAGTAGGCCATCTGGCCCCTCGAGCCTGCTCCGCCATTCAATGAGATCATGGCTGATCTTTTGTGGAAACGGCTCCACGGTCCCACCCGAACACCATCACCCTTAATCCCTTTATTCTTCAAAAAACTATCTATCTTGATCTTAAAAACATTTAATGAAGGAGCCTCATCTGCTTCACTGGGCAAGGAATTCCATAGATTCACAACCCTTTGGGTGAAGAAGTTCCTCCTCAACTCAGTCCTAAATCATCTTCCCCTTATTTTGAGGCTATGCCCCCTAGTTCTGCTGTCACCCGCCAGTGGAAACAATCTGCCCGCATCTATCCTATCTATTCCCTTCATAATCTTATATGTTTCTATAAGATCCCCCCTCATCCTTCTAAATTCCAATGAGTACAGTCCCAGTCTACTCAGCCTCTCCTCGTAATCCAACCCCTTCAGCTCTGGGATTAACCTAGTAAATCTCCTCTGCACACCTTCCAGTGCCACTACGTCCTTTCTCAACTAAGGAGACCAAAACTGAACACAATACTCCAGGCCTTGCCTCACTAACACCTTATACAATTGCAGAGTAACCGCCCTAGTCTTAAACTCCATCCCTCTAGCAATGAAGGACAAAATTCCATTTGCCTTCTTAATCACCTGTTGCATCAGTAAACCAACTTTTTGCGACTCATAGATTATCATAGAATTTACAGTGCAGAAGGAGGCCATTCGGCCCATCGAGTCTGCACCGGCTCTTGGAAAGAGCAACCCTGCCCAAGATCAACACCGCCACCCTATCCCCATAACCCAGTCACCCCACCCAACACTAAGGGCAATTTTGGACACTAAGGGCAATTTATCATGGCCAATCCACCTAACCTGCACATCTTTGGACTGTGGGAGGAAACCGGAGCACCCGGAGGAAACCCACGCACACACGGGGAGGATGTGCAGGCTCCGCACAGACAGTGACCCAAGCAGGGATCGAACCTGGGACCCTAGTGCTGTGAAGCAATTGTGCTATACACAATGCTACCGTGCTGCCCTACACATTGCGGATGTGAGGGGTGTGTGGTGTACTAGGTGACTGCCTGTGCTGAGGTACATTGCGTATGTGAGGGGTTTGTGGTTTTCAGGGTGACTGACTGGGCTATGGTAGACGGTGTATGTGAGGGGTGCGTGGTTTACTGGGTGACTGACCTGGCTATGGTACATAGCATGTGTGGATGGTGTGTGGTGTATTGTGTGGCTAATTGAGCGATGGTACATTGCGTTTGTGAGGGGTGTGTGATTTACTGGGTGACTGACTGTGCTGCAGTACATTGCGTATGTGAGGGGTGTGTGGTTTACAGGGTGACTGACTCTGCACAGACAGTGACCCAAGCCGGAATCGAACCTGGGACCCTGGAGCTGTGAGGCAATTGTGCTATCCACAAGGCTACCGTGCTGCCACTATGCATTAGCACACCCAGGTCTCTCTGCACAGCAGCATGTTTAAATATTTCATCATTTAAATAATAATCCCTTTTGCTGTTATTCCTACCAAAATGGATAACCTCACATTTGTCAACATTGGATTCCATCTGCCAGACTGCAGCCCATTCACTGAACCTATCCAAATCCCTCTGTAGATTTGCAGTATCCTCTGCACGTTTTGTTTTGCCACTCATCTTAGTGTCGTCTGCACACTTGGACACATTGCCCTTGGTCCCCAACTCCAAATCATCTGTGTAAATTGTGAACAACTGTGGGCCCAACACTGATCCCTGAGGGAGACCACTAGCTACTGATTGCCAACCAGAGAAACACCCATTAATCCCCACTCTTTGCTTTCAATTAATGAACCAATCCTCTATTCATGCTCCTACTTTCCCCTTAATGCCATGCATCTTTATCTTATGCAGCAACCTTTTGTGTGGCACCTTGAGAAAGGCTTTCTGGAAATCGAGATATACCACATCCATTGGCTCCCCTTTATCTACCGCACTGGTAATGTCCTTAAAAAATTCCACTAAATTAGTTAGGCACGACCTGCCCTTTATGAACCCATGCCGCGTCTGCGCAGTGGGACAATTTCCATCCAGACGCCTCGCTATTTCTTCCTTGATGATAGATTCCAGCATCTTCCCGACTACCGAAGTTAAGCTCACTGGCCTATAATTACCCGCTTTCTGCCTCCCTCCTTTTTTAAACGGTGGTGTCACGTTTGCTAATTTCCAATTCGCCGGGACCACCCCAGAGTCTAGTGAATTTTGGTAAATTATCACTAGTGCATTGTCAATTTCCCTAGCCATCTCTTTTAGCACTCTGGGATGCATTCTAACAGGGCCAGGAGACTTGTCTACCGTTAGCCCATTAGCTTGCCCATCACGACCTCCTTAGTGATGGTGATCCTCTCCTAATGTCCTCACCTGTCATAGCCTCATTTCCATCAGTCACTGGCATGTTATTTGTGTCTTCCACTGTGAAGACCGACCCAAAGAACCTGTTCAGTTCCTCAGCCATTTCCTCCTCTCCCATTATTAAATCTCCCTTCTCATCCTCTAAAGGACCAATATTTACCTTAGTCACTCTTTTTTGTTTCATTTATTTGTAGAATCTTTTACTATCTGTTTTCATATTCTGAGCAAGTTTACTCTCATAATCTATCTTTCTCAGCAGTGTGAAAAATCGCTTGGAATTTTATCCACTGTTCCTCAACTGTTTCACTAGAACGTATTTGCTCCCAGTCTACCTTAGCTAGTTCTTCTCTCATCCCATTGTAATCTCCTGTGTTTACGCACAAAACACTAGTTTTTGATTTTACCTTCTCATCCTCCATCTGTATTTTAAATTCCACCATATTGTCATCGCTTCTTCCGAGAGGATCCCTAACTATGAGATCATCAATCAATCCTGTCTCATTACACAGGACCAGATCTAGGACCGCTTGTTCCCTCGTAGGTTCCATTACATACTGTTTTGGAAACAATCGCGGATATCTTCGATAAACTCCTCCTCAAGGCTGCCTTGACCGACCTGGTTAAACCAATCGTCATGTAGATTAAAATCCCCCATGATAACTGCTGTACCATTTCTACATGCATCCGTTATTTCTTTGTTTATAGCCTGCCCCGCCAAAATGTTACTACTTGGTGGCCTACAGACTACTCCTATATGTGACTTTTTCGCCTTACTATTCCTGATTTCCACCCAAATGGATTCAACCTTATCTTGCATTGCACCGATGTCAGCCCTTACTGTTGCCCGGATGTCATCCTTAAAGAACAGAGCTACACCGCCCCCCATACCATCCACTCTGTCCTTACGAATAGTTTGATTCCATTGGATATTTAACTCCTAGTCTTGACCATCCTTTAACCATGTTTCAGTAATGGCCACTAAATCATAGTTATTCACGATGATTTGCGCCATCAACACATTTACCTTATTCCGAATACTACGAGAATTCAGGTAAAGTACACTTATGTTGGCTTGTTTACCTCTCTTCTGAATCTTCACACCTCGATCAGTAACCTCTCCTAAGTTATATTTCCTCTTAACTTTTCTCCTAATTTTCCTTGTCGTTGAACCCATAACTTCACGTAACAACCTGCCGCGTCGCTTACCATTAATGTATTTACTTACCGTTTTATTCCTTTTAGTATTACTGGTCCTATTCACTGAGCTCCCCTCAGTCACTGGACCTTGTACTGTCGCCCTTTTTGATTTTTGACTATGGCTTCTCTGCCTCACATTTTCCCCCTTACTGCCTTTTGTTTCTGTCCCTGTCTTCCTACTTTCCAACTTCCGGCATCGGTTCCCATCCCCCTGCCACATTAGTTTAAACTCTCCCCACCAGCTCTAGCAACCCCCCCGCCCCCCCACCCCGCCCCCTAGGACATCGCTTCCAGTCCTGCCCAGGTGCAGACTTCCGGTTTGTACTGGTCCCACCTCCCCCAGAACCGGTTCCAATGCCCCAGGAATTTGAATCCCTCCATCTTGCACCAACTGTCGAACCACGCATTCATCCTATCTATCTTGACAGTCCTACTCTGACTAGCTCGTGGTAGCTATTCCTGAAATTACTAACTTTGAGGTCCTACGTTTTAGTTTAACTCCTAACTCCCTGAATTCAGCTTGTAGGACCTCGTCCCGCATTTTACCTCTATCTTTTATGCCTATGTGCACCACGACAGGTGGCTGTTCACCCCCCCCCCCCCAGAGTGTCCTGCAGCCGCTCCGAGACATCTTTGAACCTTGCACCAGGGAGGCAACATACCATCCTGGAGTCTCGATTGCGTCCGCAGAACCGCCTGTATATTCTCCTTACGATTGAGTCCCCTATCACTATAGCCCTGCCATTCTTCTTCCTGCCCAGCTGCGCAGCAGAGCCAGCCACGGTGCCATGAACCTAGCAGCTGCTGCCTTCCCCTGGTGAGCCATCTCCCTCAACAGTATCCAAAGCGGTATATCTGTTTTGCAGGGAGATGACCGCAGGGGACACCTGCACTTCCTTCCTACTCTTGCGCTGTCTCTTGGTCAACCATTCTCTGTCTCCCTCAGTACCTTTCACCTGCGGTGTGTTCAACTCACTAAACGTGTAATCCACGACGTCCTCAGCATCGC